>NC_072785.1:32657183-32729683 GCF_022539595.1 Amphiprion ocellaris | reverse complement strand
TAACGTCTTGATCTAACGTCTCAAGCTAACGTCTTGATCTAACGTCTCAAGCTAAAGTCTTGATCTAACGTCTCAAGCTAACGTCTTGATCTAACATCTCAAGCTAACGTCTTGATCTAACGTCTCAAGCTAACGTCTTGATCTAACGTCTCAAGCTAATGTCTTGATCTAACGTCTCAAGCTAACGTCTTGAGCTAACGTCTCAAGCTAACGTCTTGATCTAAGGTCTCAAGCTAACGTCTTGATCTAATGTCTAAAGCTAATGTCTTGATCTAATGTCTCAAGCTAACGTCTTGATCTAACGTCTCAAGCTAACGTCTTGATCTAACGTCTCAATCTAACATCTCAATCTAACGTCTCAAGCTAACATCTTGATCTAATGTCTCAATCTAACGTCTTGATCTAATGTCTCAAGCTAACGTCTTGATCTAACATCTCAATCTAACATCTCAATCTAATGTCTCAAGCTAACATCTTGAGCTAACGTCTCGCTCTAACGTCTTGATCTAACGTCTCAAGCTAACGTCTTGATCCAACGTCTCAATCTAACGTCTTGATTTAACGTCTCAAGCTAACGTCTTGATCTAACGTCTCAATCTAACGTCTTGATCTAACGTCTCAATCTAACGTCTTGATCTAAGGTCTCAAGCTAACGTCTTGATCTAATGTCTCAAGCTAACGTCTTGAGCTAATGTCTCAAGCTAACGTCTTGAGCTAACGTCTCAATCTAACATCTTGAGCTAACGTCTCGCTCTAACGTCTTGATCTAACGTCTCAAGCTAACGTCTTGATCCAACGTCTCAATCTAACGTCTTGATTTAATGTCTCAAGCTAACGTCTTGATCTAACGTCTCAATCTAACGTCTTGATCTAACGTCTCAAGCTAACGTCTTGATCTAAGGTCTCAAGCTAACGTCTTGATCTAATGTCTCAAGCTAACGTCTTGATCTAACGTCTCAAGCTAAAGTCTTGATCTAACGTCTCAAGCTAAGGTCTTGATCTAACGTCTCAAGCTAACGTCTTGATCTAACGTCTCAAGCTAACGTCTTGATCTAACGTCTCAATCTAACGTCTTGATCTAACGTCTCAAGCTAACGTCTTGATCTAATGTCTCAATCTAACGTCTTGATTTAACGTCTCAAGCTAACGTCTTGATCTAACGTCTCAATCTAACGTCTTGATCTAACGTCTCAATCTAACGTCTTGATCTAAGGTCTCAAGCTAACGTCTTGATCTAACGTCTCAAGCTAAAGTCTTGAGCTAACGTCTCAAGCTAACGTCTTGATCTAACGTCTCAAGCTAACGTCTTGATCTAACGTCTCAAGCTAACGTCTTGATCTAACGTCTCAAGCTAACGTCTTGATCTAACGTCTCAAGCTAACGTCTTGATCTAATGTCTCAATCTAACGTCTTGATCTAGCGTTTCAATCTAACGTCTCAAACTAACGTCTCAAATGTGATACAAAATGACAGAAACAAAACATGAAATGACAAAAACGAAACACAAAATGACAGAAATGTCATCTACAGGTTCTGCTAACATGCTGTGGAAAACGTTCCATGAATAATTATTATTTAAAATATTATGTTGATTAAAAATGTTCCCACAATTACAGAGACATGAATGAAAAAATAAAACCAAAACAGGAGATTTAAATTAGATTCTGTTTTATCAGAGATCCAGTTTGGTCATCAGGAGGGTGGGACAAGAGAAAAATGGCATTTTAGGGGAACTCCAGACTCTTTTGGTATTTAAAATATTTTAAACATTCTTTTCTCCTAGTTTTGATGGATTTGGTCTCAGAACAAGAACATTTACACACTACTGCATATTTTAGGGTTTAATACGTTGATTATTGGATGTAAAATGTCCTCCAGTTGTATAATAAATTGTATTTACTGTGATTTGAAGCTCCTACGGTGTGTTTCTGTTCCTAAACGATGATCGGAGCAGAGCAGCGTCTGGCTATCGCTGGCAGATAAAGAAGTGAGGAACAGTGAAGCAGCGACCTTGGACCAGCCGCTCAGCTCCACATCAATATTTCAGCAGCACAGTTGACACATCAAAAAAAAAAAGAAAGAGAGCGGCGAGAAGGAGAGAATGCCCAGCGATTCCAGAGTCATCTAAAATTCATGCATGCATCATCGCCACCATGAATATTCATACGCAGATGAATATTTAAGTGCGACTCCTATGGAGAAATTAGGTTCATCTTTACACTTATCAATAATTCGCAGGCCAGGTGAGTCTCATCGGCCACTAAATAAATCATGTCTGCACACAAAAAAAAGTTTGGAGGAGAGAAAAAAGCCAAAACAACAGAGTTACAGCAGCAGCAAAGCCTTCTGGGTAAAAACAGACAAAGATGTCAGCGTCTGGAGGACGATTTATAGAAAATATATAAAATATATCTAAAATCTAAAATATATCTAAAAATAGACAAAGACATCAGCGTATGGAGGATGAGAGAACCAGCTTTAAATATCACACTAGTTATATATATACATATATATGAAATATATATAAAATACTTAAAATATCTATAAAAACAGACAAAGACGTTTGTAGGAGAAGCAGCAGCAGGACCATCTGCAGCATTCAGCTTTTAATATCTATAATTATTAGACTGATTATAGGCTTAAATACATTTAAATATATTTAACTCCTCAATGCCTGAATTTATTTGCAATTATATCAAAAAACTTAATCATTTGTGTTTTTGTTTTCCAGCTGATACTAAATTAAGTGGAGATTGTTAATGTGTCTGTAGCACATTGAATAGATATATAATAATAATAATAATAATAATAATAATAATAATAATAATAATAATAATAATAATAATAATGATAATAATAATAATAATAATAATAATAATAATAATAATAATAATAATAATAATAATAATAATAGATATATAATAATGTAGGTCCAGAGCTTTAAAGGTTTCTAGGAACGTACTTAATATGAACAAACCGGTATCAGCGGAATGATACGATATCTGGACTGCAGTCAAAACGACCAGCGTTAAATATTTAAATATCAGCTGGTTATAGGTTTAAATGTTTAAATCTGTTTAAATATGTTTAAATGTCTTTAAATCTGTTTAAATATGATGTCTACAGGAGTCCAGAGGGATGAAGCAGGTTAATCATTAGACTGAGGTTTGGTTTCATCTTTAGTCGTATTTATTCATTTAGTGTCATTTTAACACCTCAGCCTCATTCTACCTGTTCAGGTTCAGGACCAGAAAATATCCAAAATATCCAATCCTGGTTTGGGTTAGAACACCAGGAACCTGTAGGTGTTCAGGAACCTGTAGATGTTCAGGAACCTGTAGGTGTTCAGGAACCTGTAGGTGTTCAGGAACCTGTAGATGTTCAGGAACCTGTAGATGTTCAGGAACCTGCAGGTGTTCAGGAACCTGTAGATGTTCAGGAACCTGTAGATGTTCAGGAACCTGCAGGTGTTCAGGAACCTGCAGGTGTTCAGGAACCTGTAGGTGTTCAGGAACCTGTAGATGTTCAGGAACCTGCAGGTGTTCAGGAACCTGCAGGTGTTCAGGAACCTGTAGGTGTTCAGGAACCTGTAGATGTTCAGGAACCTGCAGGTGTTCAGGAACCTGCAGGTGTTCAGGAACCTGCAGGTGTTCAGGAACCTGTAGGTGTTCAGGAACCTGAAGGTGTTCAGGAACCTGTAGGTGTTCAGGAACCTGCAGGTGTTCAGGAACCTTGTGGTGAAGCGTTGCAGAGCTGTTCTGTCCTCAGACGTGCACTCTGGATTCATTTTATTAACTTTGAGGTGCTTAAAGTGTGTACTATAAAGAAATTACTGTCAGATCAGGACTCTACTAAACACTAAATAACTCAGATCAGAGCAGAAGAACTGCAGAACTTCCACAGCTCCACGTCCAACCAAACATCAGTGATGAGTCCAGCAGCAAACATTCAGACTGAAGACGTCTAAATCTGAGAGTCACTGATTTAAACTCTGAACTCTGAACAGGATGCTGAAGGAAAACCAGGAGAACAAAGCATCTGATCTCAGAACTCATCTGATCTTAGAACCGGAGCCAGAACCAGAACCCTGTAGGCTCACAGAGTTGATATCTGGACCTTCTACCTCAGAACAACTCAACAGGAACCATCTGGTTCCAGGGAGAAAGTTCTTCTTACCTTGAACAGGTGATGTCTCTGCTCCTCTGACATCATCAGCTGATGGCTGTCGGTTACCATGGCGTCCATGTCCATCAGCCAATCCCAGAGCTCCTGGTACTCGGCCTCAAATTCCTGCAGGCTGCAGAGAGACGATTGGTTCAGTTAGATCCTCTGTTAGCTTCATGTTCTGCTCAGAGTTTCTGAAGAACGTTAGAAACATTCATCTGGTTCTGGTGATAGAACCCAAACAGAACTCTAACTGGTTCATAGAAGGATTCATATTTGGTTCTGAGAGGACAGATTTACCTGCTGACAGATTGAACAGGTGAACTGATTTGTCCAGACGAGTCAAAGATAAACCAGAAGAACCGAACCGAAACTTAACTCAAACTCAGATGTGTTTTTCATTCATCAGAGATTTCTCTAAATGTCATTGAAGTTGTGCAAAAGTACACAAAAATAGTCTCACATTTCTCAGTATCTGTCAAAAATGGTCAAAAAGCTGTTCGAAATGACAAAAGATGTCCAAAATTACACTAAATTGTCTCAAAATTATTCAAATTTGTCCAGAAAAAATGACAAAAACTTTTCAAACTGGCTCAGTAGTTCCCTAGAAAGACTCAGAAACTGTGCAAAAGTGGTCAGATTCCAATTATCTTCAGATGGAGACGCCTGGATGGATTTAAACTGATCTGGAGTCAGTTTTTACCAGAACTCAGATGTTTCTCCTCCTAAATGTCATGGTTCTATCTGCTGGACTGATGAACTCCTGATGAAGTTCATTAAAAAGTGATAAATCTGGACCCTCCTCTATGGACTTCAAGGACCTGGAATTCTGGAAATATTCCCAGTCTGAAGGTAGAACTCTGATCATTGATAAAGTTACTGGAGATGAAGAACCAGCTGTTCTTTGTGATCGTCATTTTGCTTCTTCTGGTGCAGTTTTTGTGTGTTTTTGTGGAAATTTTGCATTTTTTTTGCGCTGGTTTTGCATCTCTTGTGGTAGTTAGGGCCTTTTTGTGGTCATTTAGCATGGGTTGTTGCAGATTTTGAGTCTTTTTATGCTGATTTTTGGTCTTTTTGTGCTGATTTTGTATTTTGTTGTGGTAATTTTGGCATTTTGTTGGAGATTTGGTTTCTTTTGTGGGAATTTTACAGGTTTTTCTTTGTCGTCTTCATTGCAGTTTTTCCCAGAACTCCGATGTGTTTGCATCCTTTTGCAATCCTTTTGGTGACAGTTTCCCCTCGTTTTGTGGTGATTTTGCACATTTTTTACTGCAAATCTGAGCTTTTGTGGTCACTTCTGCCCTGTTTGTGTTGATTTTGTGTCTCTTTGTGGTGATTTTAGTCCATTTTCTGATGATTTTTGGAACTCTAGCCTGTTCAGTGAATGCCTAAACTCTCTTTAACCTGAATCTCAGTAAACTTTTTTTTTAATTTTGTGGTTCTTCAGAGAGAAACTCTTTATTTTCCAGTTTTCATTCTGCTGTTTACCAGTCGCTGTGTGCATCAGCCGTGTTCATGCAGGTGCTTTGCTCCTTAACGTGTGGATGGCGTGTGGAGCGTGTTTGTGTGTGCGTCGCCGTGGAAACGCTGTGGGCCTGACAGAGCTGTCAAACTGTCGGCGGAGGCGACCGGAGGATTCCAAACAATTTGAGCGCTAATGTTGAGAAACATGTTGGTGATTCCCAGCGAGACCGAAGCCGAATATATAAATAATAAAGACACACCTGAACAAAACGCTGACAGCAGGAGAGACGCTCAGAGGATTAATATTTCATCAGGAGGAGGACGAGGAGACACAACTACTGCAGCTTTAAGAAGGAAAACAACTGATGAACGGAAATGATTTGGTTCCAGAACAGGAATCTGCAGAACATCTCCAGGTCTGGATTTCTGCTGTAATGTTCTCAGACACTTTATTCCTTCTTCTGCTTCTGTCTGAGAAATAAGTCTGAGGAGAAAACATGAAATCTACTCTCAGTAAATCAGAAGTTTGAAATGAAACACTAAATCATTTCATTCTGTTTTCTCGTTCCCAGATCAAACCAGCGGGTTTACAGGAGACGGTTTATCTAACCTCATTTATCAGCAGACAGAATTCAAAGTTCTGAAAAACTGAACCGAGTCTGGGTTTAGAGCCTCCATGTTTCATTAACATCCATTTATTCTACACATCTCATTTAACCCTGGTGTCGTCCTGTGGGTCAAAACTGACCCGTTTTAAAGATTGAAAAAGTCGGGGAAAAAATATATTTTCACAGTGAAACTTCTGATATCCACATTTTCAACATTTTGGGGAAATCTTTGAACATTTTTTGGTGGAAAAAAAATGTTAAAAAGAATGTATCTTAAGAACATTCACAAAAAAAAACAAATTCCAGCAAATTTCGCTGGATTTTGGTAGATTTTTTTGTGAATGTTCTTAAGAAAATAGAAGTTTTACTGATATATATGGAATCACTTTAGATATTTTTAGGATTTTGGGGGGGGGGATTTTTACTAATTTTTTGAAAATATTGACAAGAATTTTCTTGCCAAATTTGGGGGATTAAAATCAAACTTTTAAGGGAAACTTTTAAGGAATTATTGGAATTTTATTCCTGAAAGTTTTGCAAATTTTCAGAAATTTGGGGAATTTTTTGCTGAATTTTTGGATTTTTTTCAGACAAAGAAACAATATTTTTTTGTGCCCGTAAATGAGGACAACAGGAGGGTTAAATCCATTTATTCTACACGTCTCATTTAAACGTGTGGAAAATTACTGTTTCACTTCAGGATGAACCTGGGCTTTCAGATGTTTCCACAGAGAGGAACATGGAGAGAGAATAACATCTAAAACAGGGGTATCCAACATGCAGCCCGTGGGCCAAAAGCGGTCCTCCAGAGGGTCCAATCTGGCCCTCTAAGTGTAAAAATTCCAGAGAAGACATTAACTGCAGATTGTAAATTAGTAAAACTATAAATTTAAAATCATTTCTAGAATATGACAAGTTGTTTGGATCAGAAAGTAAAATACTAGATTGTTCGTTAGTCGTTTTGTGTCTTGTTTTTGTTGTTTTTTGTCTGACTTTGTCATTTGTCTCATGTTTTTGCCATTTTGTGTTTCCATTTTTGTCTCACTTGTGTTTTGTGTCTTATTTTTGTTATTTTGTGTTTTGCTTTATTCATTGTTTTCAGCATCGTTTTTGTCATTTTGGTTTTTCGTTTTTGTCCATTTTTTTGTCACGTTCTAACTTTTTTGTCAGACTTTTTGTCTCTTTTTGCTTCATGTTGTTTGTCTCATTTTTTGCCATTTGTCATAATGTTGGTGAAATTGAATTTATTTTTCTTAAGAAATTTCCAGTCCACTGGAAATCAAACTGGGCTGAATGTGGAACCTGAACTAAGATGGGTTTGACTCTCCTGATCTACAGGATGATGAGATGGTAGGAGCTTCAGGAGAACTGGAGGTTCTGGAAGACGTTTCTAGAAACGTGGAGGCGTGAGTTCCCCGGAGGTGTGGGTTCCCTGGAGGTGTGGGTTCCCCAGAGGCAGAGTCGGTTCCCCGGAGGCATGGGTTTCCCTGGAGGTGTGGGTTCCCCAGAGGCGGCACCGGTTCCCCGGAGGCGTGGGTTCCCTGGAGGCGTGGGTTTCCTTGGAGGCGTGGGTTTCCTGGAGGCACGGGTTCCCTGGAGGCGTGGGTTCCCTGGAGGCGTGGGTTCCCTGGAAGCGTGGGTTACCTGGAGGCGTGGGTTCCCCGGAGGCGTGGGTTCCCCGGAGGCGTGGGTTCCCCGGAGGCGTGGGTTCCCTGGAGGCGTGGGTTCCCTGGAGGCATGGATTCCCTGGAAGCGTGGGTTCTCCAGAGGCAGAGTCAGTTCCCCGGAGGCGTGGGTTCCCCGGAGGCGGCACCGGTTCCCCGGAGGCGTGGGTTCCCCAGAGGCGGAGTCGGTTCCCCGGAGGCATGGGTTTCCCTGGAGGCGTGGTTTCCCTGGAGGCATGGGTTTCCCCGGAGGCGTGGGTTCCCCGAAGGCATGAGTTCCCTGCAGGTGGCGTGCGTTCCCTGGAGGTGGTGTGGGTTCCCCAGAGGCGTGGGTTCCCTGGAGGCGTGGGTTCCCCAGAGGTGACGTCGGTTCCCCGGAGGCAACGTGGGTTCCCTGGAGGTGACGTGGGTCCCCTGAAGACACCGTGGGTTCCCTGGAGGTGTGGGTTCTTTGGAGGCAGCATGGGTTCCCTAAAGACGGCGTGGGGTCCCTAAAGGCAGTGTGGGTTCCCTAAAGATGGCGTGGGTTCCCTAAAGATGGCGTGGGGTCCATAAAGACGGCGTGGGTCCATAAAGACGGTGTGGGGTCCCTAAAGACGGTGTGGGGTCCATAAAGACGGCGTGGGGTCCATAAAGACGGCATGGGTTCCCTAAAGATGGCGTGGGGTCCATAAAGACAGTGTGGGTTCCCTAAAGATGGCGTGGGTTCGTTGCTCATTATGCTGCAGCCTTTGTCTGCCTGCCAGATCCAGCAGATTGTTTTCTCTCATCATGTTCCTCGTCTTGTTCTCTCGCTAACGTTAACTCAACACTTTGTAAAACAGGATCTCTGGGGAGACGAGGAAACAAACCGGAGAGGAAGCGGCGTCGACTCCAGGAGGCTGCGACGGCGTTTGAAGTATCGGATTCAGCTTCATGACGTTCAGTCACCAGAGGAAATGACAGAATCTGTTATTCATTATTCAACGGCTTCATCCAGAAGATTCTCCTTCAAACTGTTCCTGTTCAGGTGTTTCTTTACCATCAAATCTTCAAGATACTTTTCTCCTTTAATCTTCATCCTCTTTAAATGTTTTATCTTCTGACTGTTGTTCCTTGTATTTAAAAACCTGACTCTGAGGTTTGAAGATCTGAGAACATCTCTGAGGTTCATATGATGAGGACGTGGGACATGATTCATGACAATTTTAACATTTTTGAGTAATTTTGGATGGTTTCAAGTCATTTTTTCTTATTTGTGTGTCATTTTGGACAAATTTGGGTCATGTGGGACATGTTTCAAGAATATTTTAACATTTTGGAGTATTTCGACAGATATCAAGTTATTTTTTTATCATATTGAGCAATTTTGAACGAGTCTAAAGATATTTTGAATAAGGAAGCGGAGGAAGAAACAAACAGAAGAGGAAGAACTGAAGAGGAAGAGGAGGAAGAACTGAAGAGAAGAAGAGGACAAAGAAATACAAAGAGTAGAAAGAAATGAAGAGGAGGAATACAGGAGAGGGACAAAGGGAGGACGGATGGAGGAGAAAGTGAAAGAAAAGAGATGAAAAACCAGGAGAGAGGAGGGAAAGATGGAGACAGGAGTTAGAGAAGATGTGAAGGAAGGATGGAAGAAGAGAGAGAGATAGAAGATGAGAGAAGAGGAAGAAGAGAGAGAGGAGGAAGAGAGAGAGGAAGAAGATGAGAGAAGAGGAAGAGGAGAGAGAGGAAGAAGAGAGAGAAGAGGAGGAGGAGAGAGAGGAGGAAGAGAGAGGAAGAAGATGAGAGAAGAGGAAGAAGAGAGAGAGGAAGAAGAGAGAGAGGAAGAAGAGAGAGAGGAAGAAGATGAGAGAAGAGGAAGAGGAGAGAGAGGAAGAAGAGAGAGAAGAGGAGGAGGAGAGAGAGGAGGAAGAGAGAGGAAGAAGATGAGAGAAGAGGAAGAAGAGAGAGAGGAAGAAGAGAGAGAGGAAGAAGAGAGAGAGGAAGAAGATGAGAGAAGAGGAAGAGGAGAGAGAGGAAGAGGAGAGAGGAAGAAGAGCGAGAGGAAGAAGAGAGAGAGGAGGAAGAGAGAGAGGAAGAAGATGAGAGAAGAGGAAGAGGAGAGAGAGGAAGAAGATGAGAGAAGAGGAGGAGGAGAGAGAGGAGGAAGATGAGAGAAGAGGAGGAGGAGAGAGAGGAGGAAGAGAGAGGAAGAAGATGAGAGAAGAGGAAGAAGAGAGAGAGGAAGAAGAGAGAGAGGAAGAAGAGAGAGAGGAAGAAGATGAGAGAAGAGGAAGAGGAGAGAGAGGAAGAGGAGAGAGGAAGAAGAGCGAGAGGAAGAAGAGAGAGGAGGAAGAGAGAGAGGAAGAAGATGAGAGAAGAGGAAGAGGAGAGAGAGGAAGAGGAGAGAGAGGAAGAACAGGAGAGAGGAAGAAGAGGAGAGAGTGAAAGGTTGAATGAGTCATAGCTGCAGCCGTCACCTTTCAGCCAGAGATCTGGAGGATTTATGAGGAGATTCAGTGAAACTCGACTCTGTTAAAACATTCATTCATGTTAACACGTTCATCTGCTCAGATATTCATGATAGCAGAACACAGACTCATTCATTCATTCATTCATTCATTCATTCATTCATTCATTCATTCATTCATGTTAACACGTTCATCTACATGGATATTAATACTACAAGATTAGAAAACACAGAGGCTCATTCATTCATTCATTCATGTTAACATGTTCCTCTATATGGATATTAATACTACAAGACTAGAAAACACAGAGACTCATTCATTCATTCATTTCTGGAATATTTTGTCTAGTTTTTGCTGTTTTTGTCTGACTTTTGTTTGTCTCACATTTTCAGATTAAGATTCAGAATAAAGAAATTATATTTGCCCCCAAGGGGGCAAATAAAAAGGCATGTAGAGCAGGCAGGGCAACAATGACGTAATAAAGAAATAGGGATAAATGTACACTATATTGCCAAAAGTATTTGCTCACCTGCCCTTGACTCGCATATGAACATAAGTGACATCCCGTTCCTAATCCATAGGGTTCAATATGACGTGGGTCCACCCTTTGCAGCTAGAACAGCTTCAACTCTTCTGGGAAGGCAGTCCACAAGGTTTAGGAGTGTGTTTATGGGAATTTTTGACCATTCTTCCAGAAGCTCATTTGTGAGGTCACACACTGATGTTGGACCAGAAGGTCTGGCTCTCAGTCTCCACTCTAATTCATCCCAAAGGTGTTCTATGGGGTTGAGGTCAGGACTCTGTGCAGGTCAGTCAAGTTCATCCACACCAGACTCTGTCATCCATGTCTTTATGGACCTTGCTTTGTGCACTGGTGCACAGTCATGTTGGAAGAGGAAGGGACCAGCTCCAAACTGTTCCCACAAAGTTGGGAGCATGGAATTGTCCAAAATGTCTTGGTATGCTGAAGCATTCAGAGTTCCTTTCACTGGAACTAAGGGTCCAAGCCCAGCTCCTGAAAAACAAGCCCACACCATAATCCCCCCTCCACCAAACTTTACACTTGGCACAATGCAGTCCCACAAGTATGGTTCTCCTGACAACCACCAAACCCAGACTGGTCCATCAGATTGCCAGATGGAGAAGCGTGATTGGTCACTCCAGAGAAGGCGTCTCCACTGCTCTAGAGTCCAGTGGCGGCTGCTTTACACCACTGCATCCCACGCTTTGCATTGCACTTGGTGATGTATGGCTTGGATGCAGCTGCTGGGCCATGGAAACCCATTCCATGAAGCTCTCTGCTGAAGCACTGTTCTGGAGCTAATCTGAAGGCCACATGAAGTTTGAAGGTCTGTAGTGATTGACTCTGCAGAAAGTTGGCCACCTCTTGGCACTATGCTCCTCAGCATCCATCAGTTTACGTGTCCTACCACTTGGTGGCAGAGTTGCTGTCGTTCCTACACACTTCCACTTTCTTATAATACAGCTGACAGTTGACTGTGGAATATTTAGGAGCCAGGAAATGTCACGACTGGATTTGTTGCACAGGTGGCATCCTATCACAGTTCCACGCTGGAATTCACTGAGCTCCTGAGAGCGAGCCATTCTTTCACAAATGTTTGTAAAAGCAGTCTGCAGCCTAGGTGCTGGATTTTATACACCTGTGGACATGGAAGTGATTGGAACACCTGATTCTGATTATTTGGATGGGTGAGCCAATACTTTTGGTAATATAGTGTCTATGCATATCTAGATGTATATATAATATATATACATATCCAATATCCAGATATAAGAATTTTTAAAAAAGACAAGAAAAAAAGACAAAAAATACAACTTATTAACACACTAGTTTTTGTCGTTTTGTTTCTGGTTTTTGTCATTTTGTTTGTCTTGTTTTTGTCTAATTTTTTGTTTTGTGTGGTTTAATTTTTTGTCATTTTTTCTCGTTTTTATCATATTTTGTCTTGAGTTTTTGTTTTTTCATCTTTTTTAAAGTAAAATGATTATATTTCATGTAAAAACAACAATAAAACCTACAAATTTTTAAAATCTGAATCATTTATTGATCAGTTTCTGAAATTTTCTCCCAACAGAACAAAAGAAGAATCTAAATTGCAGATGGAGAAAAATAAGACTTTTTAGCTTCTTATTTTTTAAAGGAAAGAAAAGCATTAATTTAAAAAGCCGTTTCACTGCTATTTAAATTTCATTTTGGCTCTAAATTAGAATTCAGATATTTTGTGTGCGATCAGTAAATAATTCAGTCTGACCTTCATTTTCTTTACAACTGAACCAAAACCAGAAATCTCAGCTGAGCAGCAACACAAAAACACGCAACATCCAATTAATACCAAACTCATCACACACACGGCTGCACGCACGCACACGCACACGCACACGCAGCAGCAAGACCAACATATGAATAACCAATTAGTGTCCGACATGTCTCATGGAAATTAGTGAAATATGAGCCGCAGCCTCACAGGACAACAAACACAACAAAACAACACAACAAAACAACACAATAAGCTGTGATTTACATTCCTCCGCTTCCTCCTGTGTGTGTGCCACACATCCGACATGTAAGTCACCATGACGACACGCTGACAACACCCTCAAAATCTGCACAACAACAACACAACAACACGCTACACACTCTCTGGGTTCATTCATTGCACTCAGCTGAGGTTTGCTTCACTGTGTTCTTATATATACATGTGTGTGTGTCTGTGTGTGTGTAAGTTGTGTGTCTGTGTGTGTCTGTATGTGGATAATAACCAGGATGAGGCTCCTCAAAGTTGGGATGAAACGCCGACAGGCAGCAAGTCCAAAGACAAGTCTGGTCACACCAGATTACTGCTGTTAGAACTCACACCCTGAGTGTGTGTGTGTGTGTGTGTGTGTGTGTGTGTGTGTGTGTGTGTGTGTGTGTGTGTGTGTGTGTGTGTGTGTGTGTGTGTGTGTGTGTGTGGGTGTGTGTGTGTGTGTGTCACATGTTATCGTGTTGTTATGTCTCCATCTTGTTTGTGTGTCTCCTGTTGTACCAGACAACAATAAGCTGCATTATTCTATAGAAACTCAACTAAATCTGGTCAAAGTTCCTCCACAAAAAGGTCAAAACGACCACAGACACAAAACCAGCCCAAAAAAATCAACATTTCCACAAAAAGACACTAAATCTGCACAAAAAGAAACAAAATGACCACAAAAACGGCCAAAAATACCACAAAGTGAAACCAAATCACAACAAATAGGCAGAAAATCTGCACCAAAAGAAGCAAAATGACCCCAAAGAACCATCTGGTTCTTCATCTGCAGTAACTATATTGGGATTGTTGCCAGAGTTCCAGGTCCTTGAAGTCCATAGAGGAGAACGTCCCCTCGAGAAAGTTCTAAAGTAGGTCTACTCTAGAACTTTCTCCAGGTATCGGTAGGTCTACTCAAGAACTTTCTCCAGTTGTCAGTAGGTCTACTCTAGAACTTTCTCCAGGGGACGTTCTCCTTTCTTGCTTCCAGTCTTTAAGCTTAGTCTCACTTAGAACGTTCCAGGTCCTTGAAGTCCATAGAGGAGGGTCCAGATTTATCACCTTTTAATGGACTTTTTCAGAACTTCATCAGTCCAGCAGATAGAACCATGACATTTAGAAGGAGAAACACATGTGAGTTCTGGTAGAAACTGACCCCAGATCAGGACGGATGCAGGGATTTATTGAATCTTCTTACCAACTAATCATCAGAAACTCCAAGAACTCACAGCTTCTCTTCACCAGAAAACAGTCAGAAAAAGTCGGAACCTTAACATTGTTGTATTTCTATTCCTGTTTAAGTTCAGGCTAAAAAAACAGATAGCAGATATTAATCAGTGATCTGTTCAGCTGTTGGTACGTAGACTCTAGAACGTTCTACAGGAGACGTTCTCCATAGAAGTCCACAGAGGAGGGTCCAATGTCTACCTGTTGTTCCTGTTGTGTTCACCTGTTGTTCCTGTAGTGTTTATCTGTTGTTCCTGTTGTGTTCACCTGTTGTTCCTGTTGTGTTCACCTGTTGTTCCTGTTGTGTTTACCTGTTGTTCCTGTTGTGTTCACCTGTTGTTCCTGTTGTGTTTACCTGTTGTTCCTGTAGTGTTCACCTGTTGTTCCTGTTGTGTTTACCTGTTGTTCCTGTTGTGTTTACCTGTTGTTCCTGTTGTGTTTACCTGTTGTTCCTGTTGTGTTTACCTGTTGTTCCTGTAGTGTTTATCTGTTGTTCCTGTTGTGTTCACCTGTTGTTCCTGTTGTGTTCACCTGTTGTTCCTGTTGTGTTTACCTGTTGTTCCTGTAGTGTTCACCTGTTGTTCCTGTTGTGTTTACCTGTTGTTCCTGTTGTGTTTACCTGTTGTTCCTGTTGTGTTTACCTGTTGTTCCTGTAGTGTTTATCTGTTGTTCCTGTTGTGTTTACCTGTTGTTCCGGGCCACCTGGCTGCTCTGCCTCCTGCTGGTGGGTGAGGGGTACTGCAGGCTGCTCAGTCTGATGGCCATCTGCTCCAGAGCGACTCTCTGAGCTTCACACTGACTGGAGATCAGCTCCACCTGCAAGACACAGAGCAGGGTACACCTGAGCTACACGTAATGCACGTAGTACTACAGGGTACATGTAGTACTAGAAGGTACACGTAGTAGTACTGGATACATGTAGTACTAGAGGGTACACGTAGTACTACAGGGTACATGTAGTACTAGAAGGTACACGTAGTACTACAGGATACATGTAGTACTAGAGGGTACACGTAGTACTACAGGGTACATGTAGTACTAGAAGGTACACGTAGTACTACAGGATACATGTAGTACTAGAGGGTACACGTAGTACTACAGGGTACATGTAGTACTAGAAGGTACACGTAGTACTACAGGGTACACGTAGTACTAGAGGGTACATGTAGTACTACAGGATACATGTAGTACTAGAGAGTACACGTAGTACTAGAAGGTACACGTACTACTACAGGGTACACATAGTACTAGAGGGTACACGTAGTACTACAGGGTACACGTAGTACTAGAAGGTACACGTAGTACTACAGGGTACACGTAGTACTAGAGGGTACATGTAGTACTCGAGGGTACATGTAGTACTACAGGGTACACATAGTACTAGAGGGTACATGTAGTACTATAGGGTAAATGTAGCACTAGAGGGTACATGAGGTACTATAGGGTAAATGTAGTACTATAGGGTACATGTAGTACTATAGGGTAAATGTAGTACTAGAGGGTACATGAGGTACTATAGGGTAAATGTAGTACTATAGGGTACATGTAGTACTATAGGGTAAATGTAGCACTAGAGGGTACATGAGGTACTATAGGGTAAATGTAGTACTATAGTGTACATGTAGTACTATAGGGTAAATGTAGCACTAGAGGGTACATGAGGTACTATAGGATAAATGTAGTACTAGAGGGTACATGAGGTACTATAGGGTAAATGTAGTACAAGAGGGTACATGAGGTACTATAGGGTAAATGTAGTACTATAGAGTACATGTAGTACTATAGGGTAAATGTAGTACTAGAGGGTAGGATGTAGTATCTGATTTAATGAATATATAATATTCTACTGTTAGTAGTAGTGTAACATAGCACTGTTACTGTTATTAGTAGTATAATGTAGTATTTTTATTGTCTACTGCAGGTACAGAAATAAAACTGAACTCTGGATATTAAAATACTTTGACAATTTAATTCAGGGATTTTTTTAGAGTTTAATGTTTTTGAAACTGCAGATCTAATTAAAGATCATCTGATCAGGGGTGTGTGTTATAATGTGTGTTGTAGTATGTGTGTTATAATGTGTGTTGTAGTGTGTGTGGATCATCCTATTGCAGATGAATGAGATCTGTCCTGTCGTGTTCTGATGGACGTGAACTTTAAATCCCTGGAAGCAGCAGCAAGCCACTAGAAAACCTCTCAGCTGCACACACACACACACACACACACACACACACACACACACACACACACACACACACACACACACACACACACGTGCTGCCCGTACATGTGTGTGATCTGGACGTATAGACGCTCTGATTCCATGGTGAGCTTTAACTGCTTCTCTCTGCCTTAGATTAGCCTCATACTCTCCCATCAGGCTGCACAAATGTTCCCATAAAGAAACACACGAATTGCTGCACACACGTGAAAATAAACATATTCACACATGAATCTTTCCCACAAATTATCCTCACAACCGCACACACACGTCACAGCGAGTCGCACTCAGTACCCAGACAATCATATAGAGGCACTCAGCGCCGCTCACGTGTAATTGCATACAAACTATATGGAGATGAGGCTTCAATTGAACCAATGAAGGCAGAGTGAGTGTGTACAAACACACACACACACACACACACACACACACTCCACCGCCTGCTTTCTCCTCATTCAGTAACAATCTGAATAAAGTGTTGTCGCGTGGCATGGCGTTCGCCGTCCAATCTACTTAGCGGCGTCGGCGGAAGGATCTGGAAAGGTCATCCAATCTGTGGAAGGCAGAGCGGCTCAATCAGACACTAATAAACAAACCGGCAGCTACAATCAGCGGCGCTCAGGTGTTCCTGCTGCTGCCGCTCACAAATCACACTAACTGGAGCTCTCAGAAACTCACTTCGTCTAAACGCCGCTCCACTTTCCTTCATTACGCCGCCCGGCGGTCTGCTGCTGGTTAGCGGCTTGTTGTTCATTAGCTGGGCTCTGGTTCCTCTGAGCTCAGAAGAACATTTAAAACACTCCCAGTTAGGACCCAGAAAGTTCCTGAATAAAGACGCATTCATCAGGGAAAGGACTTTCAGCATGAGGAACGTTGAGGTTCTGCTGCAGGAACAGGCAGGTTCTTGCTTTTTGGAGTTATTTTTTGGCCTTTTCTTGGCTTTATTAGACAGATTAGTAGAAGCAGACAGGAAAGTAGGGAGAAGAATGGAGGGAAGACCTGCAGCAAAGGACCAAGAGCTGGAATCGCACCCAGGTTCCTGTTCTTGGGACTATAGTTCCTGTTTATGGGACTATAGTTCCTGTTTATGGGACAAAAGTTCCTGTTTATGAGACTATAGCTCCTGTTTATGGGACTACAGTTCCTGTTTATGGGACTACAGTTCCTGTTTATGAGACTATAGCTCCTGTTTATGGGACTATAGTTCCTGTTTATGGGACTATAGTTCCTGTTTATGGGACAACAGTTCCTGTTTATGAGACTATAGCTCCTGTTTATGGGACTATAGCTCCTGTTTATGAGACTATAGCTCCTGTTTATGGGAATATAGTTCCTGTTTATGGGACTATAGTTCCTGTTTATGGGACTATAGTTCCTGTTTATGGGACTACAGTTCCTGTTTATGGGACTACAGTTCCTGTTTATGGGACTATAGCTCCTGTTTATGGGACTACAGTTCCTGTTTATGGGACAACAGTTCCTGTTTATGGGACTATAGTTCCTGTTTATGGGACAACAGTTCCTGTTTATGAGACTATAGTTCCTGTTTATGGGACTATAGCTCCTGTTTATGGGACTACAGTTCCTGTTTATGGGACTACAGTTCCTGTTTATAGGACTATAGTTCCTGTTTATGGGACTACAGTTCCTGTTTATGGGACTACAGTTCCTGTTTATAGGACTATAGTTCCTGTTTATGGGACTACAGTTCCTGTTTATGAGACTACAGTTCCTGTTTATGGGACTAGTCCTGGGCGCTCTTGCAGGTTCCTTTATGACAGTTCAAACTTTTGAGTTTGTTCTGAACACCAGACCTGTCTCTGTAGAGAATGAATCTGCTGTCCAGGTCCTGACTCTGGTTGGAAACTCAATGAGGAAACTAGAACTATCTCTGTCCAGCAGCTTCTTCTCTCTAACATCATCATGAATGACCTAAAGTTCTCCAGATGTTCTGACAGAACAAACCTCCATCATTCTGTTTGAAAGCTCTGATTGTGAGGATTAGAACTTCCTCAGGTTCCTGAAGTGCCAAACCACCAACATGAGCTCCATGAGGGACTGGCAAAGGTTGATCATACCCAAAAAACAAAACAGATCCCATGTTTGCAAAGACAAGAATTTCTGGAATATCGTATGAACAATGACCAAGTTTACAGCAAACTGAAAGAAATTAAGGCAGAGAACGTCAGGATGTTCATCCTGATCAGTGCTGAGGAGTCACGACGTCTCTGAATCAGTCAGTTATGTTTATACGAGGTCTGTAGCGAGAAACAATCTGAGGTACGAAGAATCAGTTACATCCTTGTCTGTTTTATCCAGATCATTCTGTAGTGTAGAATGGTCTGACTGTACCTCTGTATCATTCTGTAGTGTAGAATGGTCTGACTGTACCTCACTATCATTCTGTAGTTCTGTAGTGTAGAATTGTCTGACTGTACCTCACTATCATTCTGTAATATAGAATGGTCTGACTACTTCATTATCATTCTATAGTTCTGTAGTGTAGAATGGTCTGACTGTACCTCACTATCATTTTATAGTGTAGAATGGTCTGACTGTACCTCACTATCATTCTGTAATATAGAATGGTCTGACTACTTCACTATCATTCTGTAGTTCTGTAGTGTAGAATGGTCTGACTGTACCTCACTATCATTCTGTAGTTCTGTAGTGCAGAATATCGGACTGTACCTCACTATCATTCTATAGTGTAGAATGGTATGACTGTACCTCACTATCATTCTATAGTGTAGAACAGTCTGACTGTACCTCACTATCATTCTATAGTGTAGAATGCTCTGACTGTACCTCACTATCATTCCATAGTGTAGATAGATGTAGATAGATGTAGATGATAGTAAGGTAGTCAGACCATTCTATAGTGTAGAATGGTCTGACTGTACCTCACTATCATTCTGTAGTGTAGAATGGTCTGACTGTACCTCACTATCATTCTGTAGTGTAGAATGGTCTGACTGTACCTCACTATCATTCTGTAGTGTAGAATGGTCTGACTGCACCTCATTATCATTTTATAGTGTGGAATGGTCTGACTGTACCTCACTATCATTCTGTAATGTAGAATGGTCTGACTGTACCTCACTATCATTCCATAGTTTTGTGGTGTAGAATGGTCTGACTGTACCTCTCTATCATTCTATAGTTCTGTAGTGTAGAATGGTCTGACTGTACCTCACTATCATTCTGTAGTGTAGAATGGTCTGACTGTACCTCACTATCATTCTGTAGTGTAGAATGGTCTGACTGTACCTCACTATCATTCTGTAGTGTAGAATGGTCTGACTGTACTTCTCAGATGTAAACATGTTGGAGTTAATATGATTTGTTTTCTCTGATCTGTTTCTGTCGCTGCATGAAAACATCTGAGACTTAAAACTGAAACCAATTGAAACAGAATCTGATGTTTGTGTCATTGTGTGTTACTGTGTGTGTGTGTGTGTGTGTGTGTGTGTGTGTGTGTGTGTGTGTGTGTGTGTGTGTTACTGTGTGTGTTTCCAGTGTTTTCCATCCCATCGTTAGCGCTGCTAATAGACACAAATCAATAAGAATCTTCTTCATTTGATGAATATGAAGGACGTCCCTCGACACGCACACGTCTGTAGATCTGAGTGTGAGTGTGTGTGTGTTTGTGTGTATTAAGTCATTTTGTGGCTTTTTGTTTACATGTCGGAGCCAATTTATCCAGAATCACTGGAAACTCTCAACAGCTCCTCCCTCTGCAGAGTTCCTTGTATGTTCCCATGTCCCACAAATACATGTGTATGTGTGTGTAGTGTGTATGTGTGTGTGTGTGTGTGTGTGTGTGTGTGTGTGTGTGTGTGTGTGTGTGTGTGTGTGTGTGTGTGTGCACGTGCGCATGTGTGTGTGTGTGCGATTTGCGGCTGTGAAAATGTGGCTTGATCTCAACCGATTGACTGAATCTTTTTGTGTTTCTTAGCTTGTGTGCGTTATAGTGTGTGTGTGTGTGTGTGTGTGTGTGTGTGTGTGTGTGTGTGTGTGTGTGTGTTGTAGTGTGTGTGTATTTTAGTGTGTGTGTGTGTGTGTGTGTGTGTGTGTGTGTGTTGTAGTGTGTGTGTATTTTAGTGTGTGTGTGTTATAGTGTGTGTGTGTTTTAGTCTGTGTGTGTGTGTGTGTGTGTGTGTGTGTGTGTGTGTGTGTGTGTGTGTGTGTGTGTGTCTCCTGGGGTTTTCCCGGGGCTATAACTGCCAATCAACCAGCGGTGTTGGACTGAACAGCAGCAGCTCAGAAACCTGCAGGATCTAAACTCTCCGTCTGTCTCATTCATTAAAACCAGATCAGACAGTCAATCAATACCAAGATCAATCAGGTGATCAATCAGATGATCAATCATACCAGAGACGAGTGCTGCTGTAGATCCATGAACACAAGAGAAACTCTCAGATTATCCATCAGAGTTCAGCTCCTGATCAACCAGGTTTAGAAACACGTCAGAGTCTGGAGGTTCCTCTTGTTCCTGTCAGTGTTTCCCATCTAGGATTAGAGTTAGGGTTTCCTCTAAACCCTCTAACCCCTCTAAACCCTCTAACCCCTCTAAACCCTCTAAACCCTCTAACCCTCTAAACCCTCTAACCCCTCTAAACCCTCTAAACCCTCTAACCCTCTAAACCCTCTAACCCCTCTAAACCCTCTAAGCCTCTCACACTCTAACCCCCTCTAACCCTCTAAACCCTGTAAACCCTCTAAACCCTCTAACCCTCTAAACCCTCTAAACCCTCTAAGCCTCTCACACTCTAACCCCCTCTAAACCTCTAAACCCTGTAAACCCTCTAACCCTCTAAACCCTCTAACCCTCTAAACCCTCTAAACCCTCTAACCCCCTCTAAACCCTCTAACCCCCTCTAACCCTCTAAACCCTCTAACCCCTCTAAACCCTCTAAACCCTCTAACCCTCTAAACCCTCTAACCCCTCTAAACCCTCTAAACCCTCTAACCCTCTAAACCTTCTAACCCCTCTAAACCCTCTAAGCCTCTCACACTCTAACCCCCTCTAACCCTCTAAACCCTGTAAACCCTCTAACCCTCTAAACGCTCTAACCCTCTAAACCCTCTAAACCCTCTAACCCCCTCTAAACCCTCTAACCCCCTCTAACCCTCTAAACCCTCTAACCCTCTAAACCCTCTAAACCCTCTAACCCTCTAAACCCTCTAAACCCTCTAACCCTCTAAACCCTCTAAACCCTCTAACCCTCTAAACCCTCTAAACCCTCTAAACCCTCTGACCCTCTGTCCCTCTCACACTCTAACCCCCTCTAACCCTCTAAACCCTCTAACCTTCTAAACCCTCTAAACCCTCTAACCCCCTCTAAACCCTCTAACCCCCTCTAACCCTCTAAACCCTCTAACCCTCTAAACCCTCTAAACCCTCTAACCCTCTAAACCCTCTAAACCCTCTAACCCTCTAAACCCTCTAAACCCTCTAACCCTCTAAACCCTCTAAACCCTCTAAACCCTCTGACCCTCTGTCCCTCTCACACTCTAACCCCCTCTAACCCTCTAAACCCTCTAACCTTCTAAACCCTCTAAACCCTCTAACCCCCTCTAAACTCCAATCTGCTGCAGATGATGAGTCTGAACATCTGAGGCCTGAACATGAAAATACAAGAAATTGTTCAGTATCAGTGTAAGCTCTTCTTCAACCTGCAAGGTCACCATGGTAACGGATGGTGCACAGCCACATCTCCATGGTAATGGATGCTACACAGCCACATCTCCATGGTAACGGATCCTACACAGCCTCGTCTCCACGGTAACAGAGGTTACACAGTCAGGTCTCCATGGTAACGGATGCTGCACAGCCAGGTCTCCATGGTAACAGATGCTACACAACAAGGTCTCCATGGTAACAGATGCTGCATAGTCAGGTCTCCATGGTAACGGATGCTACACAGCCACGTCTCCATGGTAACGGATGCTACACAACCAGGTCTCCATGGTAACGGATGCTACACAGTCAGGTCTCCATGGTAACGGATGCTACACAGTCAGGTCTCCATGGTAACGGATGCTACACAGCCATGTCTCCATGGTAACGGATGCTACACAACCAGGTCTCCATGGTAACGGATGCTGCACAGCCAGGTCCCCATGATAACGGATGCTGGACATATAATAATCTAAACCAGCGTCCTGCCACTACTCGTTTCTTCTCTAAAACTCTCAGCAGACGTAGATGAAGAATCCATCAGCTGTTTTTATTCTGATTAGTTTAAAAAAAGATGCTGATCTTTGATCAGGACTGACTGATCATATTTATTAAACCTTCCTCTGATCCAGTTTATTGTTCTGGCTTTAACTCAGGAGAAATTCTGAGTTTCAGGATTTAACTGAAGCTCCAGAGAAATCAGGATTTATTGATGATAAAACCTTTAATATGAGACTCTCAGAGATGTGATGAAGTACAGGGACACCTCCTGAACATCCCATAATGCCCTGCTGCTTGTCCTGTCTGCTTCCATCCAGCCCTCGTGTCTCTGATTAGATCAGGTTTTATGCAGCTTAATTATTTCCTAATGAGTGTGCGTGTTAATTAGAATAGTGTCTGATGTTAATTAGCTGTATTAATGGGGCTGCTGCACCAGCTGCCCCCAGCAACACGTCCACCAACATCTCCATCTACCAGCATCTCCATCTATAGACCATCCCAGCGATAGATCCAACATCTCCATCCAAAAACATCTCCATCCACCAACATCTCCATCTATAGACCATCCCAGCGATAGATCCACCATCTACATCCAAAACCATCTCCATCCACCCACATCTCCATCCAAAAACATCTCCATCAACCCTCATCTCCATCCACCATCATCTCCATCCACCAACATCTCCATCCACCAACATCTCCATCTACCAACAGCTCCATCCAAAAACATCTCCATCCAAAAACATCTCCATCCACCTACATCTCCACCTACCAACATCTCCATCCACCATCATCTCCATCCACCAACATCTCCATCCACCAACATCTCCATCCACCATCATCTCCATCCACCAACATCTCCATCTACCAACAGCTCCATCCACCAACATCTCCATCTACACACCATCCCAGCGATAGATCCACCAACATCTCCATCCAAAAACATCTCCATCCAAAAACATCTCCATCCACCTACATCTCCACCTACCAACATCTCCATCCACCATCATCTCCATCCACCAACATCTCCATCCACCAACATCTCCATCCACCAACATCTCCATCTATAGACCATCCCAGTGATAGATCCACCAACATCTCCATCCACCAACATCTCCATCTATAGACCATCCAAATGTCAATGACGACAGGAACTAAACCAGAGTGATCCCAGGTCTGATTAAAGCACTTGAAATTAAAATTGCAAACAGCCAATCAGATTCCTGCTAGCATGGAGCTCCAGAAAAACAGCAAAATGATCCATAGTTTCTATTAACCAACAATCAAACATTCCTCTGATGTTCTGCTTTGGTTTGAGGAACGTTTTCTGTTGGTTTAGTCTCATTATTAAAGCTGATCAGTGATCAATGAGCCTCAGATTAACAGACGTCACAAAGAAGCTAAAATTAATCAATAAATAAATCAATATTAGACAAACGTGATGACGATGTTGGAATAAATCAGTTTTGAAACTGTGTTAATGAAACTCTGAAGACGGAAAGAAACAGCAGAACCTGATCAGTGATCAATAATCACTAATCCCAGCTGGTCACTGATAGGATGCACGGTGGAGATGTGGAGTTTATTTTGTGCTGGCCAAAGCAGAAAGATGGCGTCAGGCTGTTCTGATGTCTGATGAATTAGTTTGGTGCCAATCCATTTCATATTTAATTAAAATATCATTTTAAAACATAATTAAGTTTTTAATCCGACTGAGAGCGAATCTGCAGCAAAGCAAAGAGACGAACGAGGAATCCAGCAGACGACGCCTGCAGGCTTCTAAAACACACACTAAAACACACATTAAAACACACACACACACACACACATTAAATCACACATTAAAACACACACACACATTAAAACACACATTAAAACACACACACATTAAAACACACATTAAAACACACACACACACATTAAAACACACATTAAAACACACACATTAAAACACACATTAAAACACACACACACACACATTAAAACACACATTAAAACACACACACACACATTAAAACACACACACACACACATTAAAACACAAATTAAAACACACACACATTAAAACACACACACACACATTAAAACACACATTAAAACACACACACACACATTAAAACACACACTAAAACACACACACACACATTAAAACACACTAAAACACACACACACACACATTAAAACACACACACACACATTAAAACACAAACACTAACACACACAAAACACACACACACATTAAAACACACACAAACACACATTAAAACACACTAACACACACACATTAAAACACACACTAACACACACATTAAAACACACATACACACATTAAAACACACACTAAAACACACACACATTGAAACACACACACTAACACACGCATTAAAACACACTAACACACACACATTAAAAGACACATTAAAACACACACTAACACACACACACATTAAAACACACACACATTAAAACACACACTAAAACACACACACATTAAAACACACACACACACACATTAAAACACACACAAACACCACACACACAAACACACACACTAACACACACACACACACACACATTAAAACACACATACACACATTAAAACACACATTAAAACACACACACACACATTAAAACACACACACACATTAAAACACACTAAAACACCACACACACACAAACACACACACACACACACACACACACAAACACATTAAAACACACACTAAAACACACACACTTTAAAACACACACTAACACACAAACACACACATTAAAACACACACTAACACACACACACATTAAAACACACTAACACACACATTAAAACACACTAACACACACACACATTAAAACACACTAAAATACACAGACACACACGCACACATTAAAACACACATTAAAACACACACACACACACATTAAAACACACTAACACTAACACACATTAAAACACACTAAAATACACAGACACACACGCACATTAAAACCCACATTAAAACACACACACACACATTAAAACACACACTAAAACACACAAACACACACATTAAAACACACACACTAACACACACACATTAAAACACACACTAAAACACACACACAAACACACACACACATTGAAACACACACACACACTAAAACACACACAGATTCAGTCTGACCTGCTGAGTGTGTGTGTGTGTGTGTGTGTGTGTGTGTGTGTGTGTGTGTGTGTGTGTGTGTGTGTGTGTTTTAATGTGTGTATGTGTGTTTTAGTGTGTGTTTTAATGTGTGTGTGTGTGTGTGTTAGTGTGTGTGTTTGTGTGTGTGTGTGTGTGTGTGTGTGTGTGTGTGTGTGTGTGTGTGTGTGTGTGTGTGTGTGTGTGTGTGTGTGTGTGTGTGTGTGTGTGTGTAAACACACAGCATGCGGCCGGCAGCTGCTGATGGCTGAGCTAATTATGCATGAAATCAAATATGATTTAAGAACAACTTCAACAAGAAACTCTGCTGCAACACACACATTAAAATACACACATTAACACACGTTAAACACACACAGACAGACACACACTCAGCAGGAGATGATGGAGATGACTGTGTGTCTGTATGAAGGAAACAAAGATTTGTGTTCATTCTGTTTTGAGGAGCTTCAGATTTTCTTCTAAAAGAGACTAAAGCAGAATTCCAGATGCTGGTCAAACATCTACTTCTGATGGTCAAACATCTACTTCTGACGGTCAAATATCTACTTCTGATGGTCAAACATCTACTTCTGCTGGTCAAACATCTACTTCTGATGGTCAAACATCTACTTCTGACGGTCAAATATCTACTTCTGATGGTCAAACATCTACTTCTGCTGGTCAAACATCTACTTCTGATGGTCAAACATCTACTTCTGACGGTCAAACATCTACTTCTGACGGTCAAACATCTACTTCTGACGGTCAAACATCTACTTCTGACGGTCAAACATCTACTTCTGACGGTCAAACATCTACTTCTAACGGTCAAACATTACATCTGATGGTCAAACATCTACATCTGATGGTCAAACATCTACATCTGCTGGTCAAACATCTACTTCTGACGGTCAAATATCTACTTCTGATGGTCAAACATCTACTTCTGCTGGTCAAACATCTACTTCTGATGGTCAAACATCTACTTCTGACGGTCAAACATCTACTTCTGACGGTCAAACATTACATCTGATGGTCAAACATCTACATCTGATGGTCAAACATCTACTTCTGATGGTCAAACATCTACTTCTGACGGTCAAACATCTACTTCTGACGGTCAAACATCTACTTCTGACGGTCAAACATCTACTTCTGACGGTCAAACATCTACTTCTGACGGTCAAACATCTACTTCTGCTGGTCAAACATCTACTTCTGATGGTCAAACATCTACTTCTGACGGTCAAACATCTACTTCTGATGGTCAAACATCTACTTCTGCTGGTCAAACATCTACTTCTGACGGTCAAGTATCTACTTCTGATGGTCAAACATCTACTTCTGCTGGTCAAACATCTACTTCTGACGGTCAAACATCTACTTCTGACGGTCAAATATCTACTTCTGATGGTCAAACATCTACTTCTGCTGGTCAAACATCTACTTCTGACGGTCAAACATCTACTTCTGACGGTCAAACATCTACTTCTGACGGTCAAACATCTACTTCTGATGGTCAAACATTACATCTGACGGTCAAACATCTACATCTGACGGTCAAACATCTACTTCTGACGGTCAAACATCTACTTCTGACGGTCAAACATCTACTTCTGACGGTCAAACATCTACTTCTGACGGTCAAAAATCTACTTCTGCTGGTCAAACATCTACTTCTGACGGTCAAACATCTACTTCTGACGGTCAAACATCTACTTCTGACGGTCAAACATCTACATCTGACGGTCAAACATCTACATCTGACGGTCAAACATCTACTTCTGACGGTCAAACATCTACTTCTGACGGTCAAACATCTACATCTGATGGTCAAACATCTACTTCTGACGGTCAAACATCTACTTCTGACGGTCAAACATCTACTTCTGACGGTCAAACATCTACTTCTGACGGTCAAACATCTACTTCTGATGGTCAAACATCTACTTCTGACGGTCAAACATCTACTTCTGACGGTCAAACATCTACTTCTGATGGTCAAACATCTACACCTGATGGTCAAACATTACATCTGATGGTCAAACATCTACATCTCCTGGTGGTTTATTGTACGTTCTTCTGTCTGTTTGGGCTTCAGACCGTCTGAACTCTGCAGAGAAACGAGGTGCTACAGGAAGCAGCAGGTCTGCAGAAGACCTTCCTTCATCCACTGCCTCCACCTGCTGCCTGATTGACCCACATTAGTCCTGATTTAACAGCAGAAACCAGGATTTAAACCTGACAACACACCAGCAGCTCTTTTTCTCTAAACACACAACCAGAACCAGCAGACACTGTAGAAGAAGCACAAATTAAAAAAAAATAAATGCAGCGTGGCTCGGAAACAGACAACAGAGGATCTAGTTTTTTGAGATCCATCCAGCATGGTGAAACATCTTCTACAGATGATGAGCAGAGTAGAGAGGAGACATGGCGATAGAAAAAATCTACAGGATGAGGAGAGAAAACCACAAAGAGACACAGAATGACAAAAATGAGACACAAAACAAGAAAATCTGAACACAAACGGATGATTAGTTCAAGGACCGGTGGAAAGTTTAGACTCTGTTTTTGTTTTTCCAGTTTCTGTCTGATGGTATTTTAGATCCAATGCTGGAATATCTGATCAGCAGACAGGAACCTTTCTGCCTGCGTGATGTTTGACAGACATGTTTGTAGTTTTTCTGCTGCTCCACTGGTTCATGAAGGTTCATGGTGTGTTTGAGGATCCTAAGGTTTCTGTAAAACAGAGCTGTGGTTTCTCCCTGAAGTCGACCTTTTCTCTGGCGCCCTCTGAATGTTTCAGTCTCCAGACTGCAGCAGACTGGGAATCAGAGCGCTGCCGGTGTTTCATGACGCTTTCATGACCACGTCCTCCAGTGGAACCGTCCAGCCGGTGGACGGTCAGCTAGTGGCGCTGCTGGACGTGGAGTTTATTCACTATTTATTCTGCACTTCATCACCTCCTCCGTTAATCTGGTGGCTGCTGAACGCTTCGCTGACCACAGCTGGATCACACCAATGTCTATCTGCAGCTTTAAATATTCAGTGACAATTATTCTGCTCCAACCGGAGCTGGAAGCTGCACAAAGTCAAGATGAAGCTCCAGAATAACAGAAGAACGCCTGGAAACACAACAATAAATCACTGTTAAAGAGCCACAGACGAACCGAAAATATTAACGCTCGTGTCGTCCTGCAGGTCAAATTGACTCGTTTTAAAGTTTGAAAATGTGGAAAAAATATATATTTTCACAGTGAAACTTCTGATGTCCACATTTTCAACATTTTTGAAAAATCTTTGAACATTTTTTGGTGGGAAAAAAGAAATGTTAAAATGTTACTGAAGAACATTCACATAAAAATCAACCAAAATCCAGCGAATTTCACTGGATTTTGGTTGATTTTTATGTGAATGTTCTTAAAAAATATATTAGAAGTTTCACTGATATATATGGGATCATTTTAGATATTTTTAGAATTTTTTTGAAAGATTTTTACTAATTTTTTGCAAATATTTACCAGAATTTTCTTGTCAAATTTGGGGGATTTTTTTTTTTTTTTTAAATAAAACTTTTAAGGGAAACTTTTAAGGAATTATTGGAATTTTCTTCCTGAAGGTTTTGCAAATTTTCAGAAATTTAGGGATTTTTTTTGCGGAATTTTTGGATTTTTTACAGACAAGGAAACATTATTGGTGCCCATAAATGAGGACAACAGGAGGGTTAAATATCAGACTGACAGCTGTCCAGGTTCACCAGCTGCTCAGTTCATGTGAGTCCGACTGGGATAAAGGAGGAGACTAGTCTGACAGAGACGCTAACAGATGCTAGCGTTAGCCGACTGTCTGCTGCTGGTTTGATTTCAGAATCATTTTCATTAAACCAACATCTGACCAGTATTAGTCCATCTGTTCGTACACAATGATAGTGAGGTACAGTCAGACCATTCTACCTACAGATTGTAATAATTTTTTTTGATTTTACAGAATTACCCAAACGTGTTTAGATTTGTCCAATAAAATTCTTCCCCATGAGGATGCTGTTTGTTGACATCACGGTGATGTCATTATGTTTGCCTTGGTGACGAACGTCTCTCAATTGTCATTACAGCTGCTTCTAATTTAATCTGAGCGATCTGATTGGTCGATTTGACGTTCTTCCATCCCAGGTAACGAGGCCGTAAAAAGGTCCGGCAGTTTTCCTGGTGAGGATTGAGTGAACTGTCGCCGTGGAAACCATAAAAACCTGTTAAAGAAGACTCTGGGGGGCGACGGAGGCAGATGCTAACAGCTGTAAAGCATTTCCTGTCAGACAGTTCAGATTTTTCAGTAAAACAACTCCTCAGTATTTCATGGTTTTAGTTCTAGAAACCCTCCTGCAGCCAGCTGAGGTGTTCGGCCACTAGAGGTCACCAACAACAAGTTTAGATTCTCTAAAGAAACTGATGAGAAGATTGCTGTGAGTCTAATTGCTGTTCGTCTCTTCTGATTCCTCAGAATTAAAACTAAAACATCAGCTCATGCCTGGCTGAGCTCACATTAAAAATGCAGCCGGCTCCTCCAGAATCAAATTATCTCCAGCTTCTCGTATTCATCTCCATCACGGTGGTCTCCAAAACAACCAAATTAGACGTGGCGCTTATTTACATGGCGGGTGGCAGAGGGGAATTAAGATTTTGGGGGGGAAATTACAGGTAATTAAAGTCCATTCTGTGTAATTCTCAGCTATTAGATGTAATTTGACGTCTGCAACAGAAGAAGAGTCCAGCTCCTTATTTATTCTGCTGCTGCTGTCCTCCTGAGCAGACGTTCAGCTTCCTTCAAGGACACCATGCAGGTGGTTTCAGTTTCAAATGTGGAACATAAATCAAAAATAGAACGGCTACAATCCTCAGCCTCACCACCCACACTGAGACTAAAGGAGGCCGATGGAAGAGGAACTCTGCACAGATACCTCTTCATCTTCACCCATTAGGGAGTCAGAAGGTCTGATGTTCAGGAGGAGATGATTCTGAGCAGATTCAGGACAGGTCTACTGGATTCTACAAATGAATGTCAGATGGAGAATCAGTGAGAGAAGAGGAAATAATAGAGATCATCTTCTCCATCAGATGTAGATGTTTGACCATCAGATGTTCTTCTATCTCCATGTTGCTTTGTGTCACATTTGTGTCATTCCGTCATGTTTTTTATCATTTTGAATCATATTTTGGTGTAATTTCTGTCATTGTGTCAGTTTTTTGTTGTTTTCTGTCTTGTCTCATTTGTCTCATTTGTCATTTTGTCGTGTTTTTTGTTGTTTTGTGTCTCATTTCAGTTGTTTTCTTCTTGTTTTGTGGCGTTCTGTCTCATTTTTGTCATTCTGAGTCTAGTTTGTGTTGTTTCATGTCTTGCTTCTGTCATTTTGTCCTGTTTTTTGCCTTTTGTGTTATTTTGTTGGTCTGGTTTTGGTCATTTTGAATGTTATTTGGGTCGTTTTATGACTGTTTTTGGTGTTTTTGTCTCATTTTTGGTGTTTTTGTCTCTTTTTGTTGTTTTTTTGTCTCATTTTTGTTGTTTTGTGTGTCTTATTGATATTAATCCTAACCCTTCTTAAAGCAATCGTGTAGAAAACAAGTGATTTTATTAAAATATCATGATTTTAGGCTGAGATTTGGTTAATTTTCCTGATTATAGGTTGAAGTTTTAGTTTTTATTTTTGTTTTTTGGGTTTCTGTTTGAGTCATTTTGCTGATTTTTATTTAAGATGACAAACATTGGAACTGTCCAGCAGGTTTTGTGATTCAGATGATTAAATTTAATTTAAATATTTTCAGTTTCAGATGATTTCCAGTCAAACATAATAATAATCTTTTATTTTTTCATTGTGATGGTTGATTTTCAAATCTATCTCCAGATATCTGTTTCTGTAAATACTGAACTCTAGAAACAGGTTTCTGTGGAGGTCTCTGGTTAGATTCCAGGCGTATGAATCAGGGGATATTTAGCTGTTTTGTGTGGAATAAAGCAGCCCCAGACGTGGCAGTAAGAGGCTCAGCCATTGGCTCCTGGTCTCCAAACATCCTCTCATTGTAATCAGCAGCCCTTACAGCCAATCTGCTGCCCATAAAAGTGTCTGCAGTCGGATGATGAACGGCAGCAGAATTACCTTATCGCCTCTGATTTACGGTGCCTCACAGGTAGAAAACAGCCTCCACACCTCCGCCGCTCATCCCTCCATCCCCCATCCTCGCCTTTATCACTGCCTTCACTCCTCTTTTGTTCTCAGATCTGCTTTTATCTCTGCTGCTCTTCACTATTAAATTTTATTCTGTCCATCTTCTTCTGTTTCTTCTCTGTCCTCTACGCTTTCAGACATCCAGCTCTGCTTCTCATCCCTCCTCATTTTCATTTTACTGGTTTCACCTCTCAGGAATCTCCTGATCTGATATCAAAGATCGATCATTTTTAGGTGATCAGTATTGACTTTAACCTCCTGCTGCTCCGTCTACGTTCATCATCACAGTTCTTCTTCTTCTTCAGAATCTGGAGCTTTCCACAGACCAGGAGTTTAATTCTGTTCTAGAACGCCGACTAAATATTTTAAAGAATAATAAAAATGTAAAAGCAGGTGTTGGACGACAAACAGGAAACTAGAAAAACCCTCAGAGAGTTCAGTCCTCCTCCAAGGCTGCTCAGTCCTCCTCCAAGGCCGCTCAGTCCTCCTCCAAGGCCGCCCAGTCCTCCTCCAAGGCCGCCCAGTCCTCCTCCAAGGCCGCCCAGTCCTCCTCCAAGGCCACCCAGTCCTCCTCCAAGGCCACCCAGTCTTCCTCCAAGGCCGCCCAGTCCTCCTCCAAGGCCGCTCATTCCTCCTCCAAGGCCGCTCATTCCTCCTCCAAGGCCGCTCATTCCTCCTCCAAGGCCGCTTATTCCTGCTCCAAGGCCACTCATTCCTCCTCCAAAGCTGCTCAGTCGCTGCATCATCATTTTCCATCTCATTTTAATTGTTTCATGATTCTTTTTGTTGTTTTGTGTCTTGTTTCTGTTGTATCGTGTTTCATTTTTTTCGGTTTTGTTTTGTTTTTGTCATTTTGTGTCTCGTTTCAAGTCTCATTTTTGTCATTTCACGTCTCATTTTTGTCATTTTGTGTCTTGTTTTTGTAGTTTTGTGTCTTGTTTTTGTCATTTCACATCTTGTTTTTGTCGTTTCACATCTTGTTTTTGTCATTTCATTGTGCGTTATTTTCAGCATGTGTTTGACTCAGAAATGACTGGTTTAACTGGTGTTTGACAGGAATAAAGTGAATAAAGTGGGTTGTGAACGGTAATTCCAGCCTGCAGAGCTTCTTGTTGTGTCTTATTAAAGAAGCAGTCGGAGGATCTTTGATCAGAAGCTGCTTCAGTGTTTCAGCTTCATGCTGAATACAGATGAGTTCAATCTGAGGACGAAGCTGAGATCAGGATGTAATTAAAGCAGCAGAAGGACAGTCGGAGTCTTTATGTGCTGCTTCGTGTCTCTGCATTAATTCATTCACAGAAAGTGTGTTTGTGTGTCTGAGAGCAGAATTAAACTAAACAGAAAGAAATGAAACAGACTCCCTGTTTCTGACATCAGCTGAAGAAACAGCAGATTTAAAACAGCAGATCTGATCTCAGGTCTGATCTCAGCTCTGATCTCAGATCCTAATCCACACTCACAACTTTCAACAAAGTCACACCAAACATCATTAAAGGCGTCCAAATTGATTCAGACAGAAACAATCACCCACAGAACCTCGATCATCAACCCAAAGACTGCATTAGTTCCATTATTTAACCAGTGAAGACGCAGGAAGTCCTTTCAGAATAAAACACTGAAGAATCCACATGAAGCTGCTGATAGAGAATCCAGGTTTGCTCTAAATTAGTCAGTTAATGTTCATAATTAATAATGCTGCAGGGTCTTAGCCTTAATATTTATATTAGTTAGAAAGAATTCTGTAATTTAGAATACCGTAGGGTCATAACTTTATTATTTTATTAGTCAGTTATTCTCCATATTTAATTCTGTCAGCCTTAATATGTTTTACAGACATTTTTACTCCTTTATATGTAAAATAATTGGATAAATTCACACCAGAAACAACTCTGTAGGATCTAACAAGGTTTAAACTTCGCAGGTCTCATTTCTGTTGTTTTATGTCTCGTTTTTGTGGTTTTGTGTCTCCTTTTTGTCATTTTGTCTGGTTTTTGTCATTTTGTGTCCCCTTTTTTGTGGTTTTGCGTATCATTTTTGTCGCTTTGCATCTCGTTTTTGCTATTCTGTCTCCTTTTTGTCATTTTATAAATTGTTTTTTTTTGTTTTGTATTGTTTTTTCATTTCGCATCTCGTACTGTCGTTTTGTGTCTCCTTTTTTGTTGCTTTGTGTCTCGTTTTTCTCATTTTGCGTCTCGTTTTTGTTGTTTTGTGTCTTGATTTTGACATTTTGTGTCTCCTTTTTTGTTGTTTTGTGTCTCGTTTTTGGAATTTTGTGTCTCGTTTTTGGAGTTTTGTTTCTTTTTTCTTTCTTTCTGGAAATCACAGCTGCTGTTTAAACGTTCTGCGTAAATAGCAGCGACTTGACTTTTTTAACCTGATCATAAATTCACCAGAATGATAGCATAGAATCACGACAACAGAGAAAGACTGAAAGTCAAACACATTAAAACAACTGAGACTCATAAAACAGAATCAGTGAAACTAACTCATGGATGTTTGTGGAGGAGGAGATGATTCCAGAGAGTTCAGTCAGTAAAAGCTCTGTCTGGATGAATAAAAGCAGATTTTTTTTCCTCTCCGTGAAGCTGAAACTTCCTTCACCTGTCAGAGACTCCTTCCTGTTCTCCAGGCGTCGGCTTGTTAACCAAACGTCGCCTCCGTTTTCCTTCAACTTTCATCAAACTCAAGCGGCTCGTCTAATCATCGGCTCCTTGTTTAACAAGCTAATGTGACACAAACCATCTGCAGCCCAAAAAAAGGAAAACAGCCTCTCCGTGTTCACTTTTAGCAGCCCGTAATTAAATATTTGAGGAATATCAGGAATGGAAATTAAAACAGAAACAGCCCTGTGCCACCACTATCAATTTATTCCTCTCAGTGCATTAGAAACGTCAGATTGCCGTCGGCAAAGACACAGAAAGAGCCGGGCGCTTTTTTAAACTCACTTTATAAATTACATTTTGGAGTGCTTTGGCATGCTAATACCTGCTGCCACGGAGAGCAGACAGCGTTAATTATTTCTTATTGGGATTATTTGCATATTTCATTTAGCTGTTCTGGATGTTGCAGGTGGGAGGGAGGCGTCGCACACTTTCACTTTGTGTCTCCACAACTCCAGGATGAAATAAAATGAGATGGATTCACTGACCGCATGTGTTCCAGGAGCATTAACTCCGGCTGGTTTCAGTCATTTCAGGAGATTATCGGTGATAATTAAGCACATTAGCTTTCAATACCACGCTAAAGGGTCACAAAACTGTTGGAAGAACTTTATTCTGCTCAACTTTGTTCACTAAAGCATCAATTAAAGCCTCATTTATACTCAGCTGGACTCATGGTGGGAGGAAGAGTTCTAAGAGCTGCATCAGAAAACAGATGGACGCACACAAAACACACAAAACAATCCATCACAAACATACAACAAACAGGAAACACAATGAGAACACAAACGGCAGCACAGCATCAGAACCACACGATCAGGATGGATTTAAACTGCAATCAAACCAGTTCATCAGGTCTGATTTAAACTGGAACATGGATGAAGTTTAAACATCATTCAGTCCTGACATGGTTTATTGTTTCTCTCTGATCAGAACCAGACTGCAGGTAAAACTGAGAGCATTGTGGGAGTTTAGCAGAGAGCATTGTGGGCGTTTAGCAGCAGGGGGCACCATGACAAAGACTTCTACTTAATGACCTCCAACCTAGACTCAACCTAGATCATCAGAGTTCCTGAATCTCTGACGGATCAGAACCGACTGAAGAACCAACCAGGAAACTAGAACAGAAAATATCACTGTGTTATTGATTGATCAGTTACTGACTGATAACGCTGCACTGATTAAGAACGTTACTGAAAATAGGCATCTCTAGCATCTTTTTATATTTATTTTTTGGTGAAACATGCATCACTGGATGCATTAATTAATATATTTTGTAGACTTTCTTTTCATGTTGATGAATTTAACAGGACTGAGGAGCTTTAAACATGAATATTTCACTTTGTTTTATGTGACAGCAGATTATTTTTTTATTTCAGAAACACGACAGAATTTAATTGATAGGATGATAAATAAATGATAAATGATAAAGACAGTTCACAAACCGTTCTAAAGTTTGGGTTCACCCAGACAAAAACTCCCACTTTTATCCATGTGCTAACATAACTGCACAAGGGTTTTCTAATCATCAATTAACCTTTCAACACCATTAGCTAACACAATGTAGCATTAGAACACAGGAGTGATGGTTGCTGGAAATGTTCCTCTGTACCCCTATGGAGATATTCCATTAAAAATCAGCTGTTTCCAGCTAGAATAGTCATTTACCACATTAACAATGTCTACACTGGATTTATCATTCATTTAATGCTATCTTCATGGAAATAAACAGCTTTTCTTTCAGAAATAAGGACATTTCTAAGTGACCCCAGACTTTTGAATGGTAGAGTATATACTATGTAGAACTACAGGTAGCTAAATATTTATAATAAAATCGAATTTAACTACAAAATGACAACTTTGTGTTTTAACTTTGTTCTCAAATATTCAGTGAAACTCTTGAATCATAAAATCCAATCAAGCTTTATTTAAATGTTTCCAAACACAGGATAGTGACAAAAATAAATCCTTCTTTCTGTAAAAAGACACATTGGATCAATAATAACTAGTTTTTTAGTCTTGATTTTAATCTCTCGTGGTCTATTCCAGGGTTTCTAAACAGTCATTTCTGCTGGACAGAATAAAGCTGGATCTCCAGTGTTTGGTGCATATTTAAATGATGTCCATGTTTAGGAGGAATATATGTTAAATCTGTGGAAACTTTCTGCTGCAGCTACTTTAAAACTTGCTGCTGTGTGACACTCAAACCCTCCAGGTGAGGTTTTATCACTTTAAATGACCTGGAAATGCAGCTCTGCAGATCCTAAACCAGGGATTAACTCCAACACAAACCATATTGATAGAGTGTTGCTGCGTGGTTAGACCAACTCCAAACTTCCAACTTTAATCTTAATTTATGTAAAGTGCTGTGTGAGCGGGACAAGCCGTCTGATTGGCTCGATCAGGTATCAGGCAGGAGTCCAACACTCGGTAATTTGATTTAAAAAGCCGGTAATAACCTGAGGTCAATATTTAAATCACTCACAGGGGGAGAAGAGTCGCTCTGCATGTTCAGGAGGAGAGTCCACGGATCGACATCACCGCTGGAAATGAGGAGGTTTCTTCATCTTCCTCACATCAAACACTCACATATTAAGATCAGTTATTAATCTCACGATGGTTATTGAACCCAACATTGTCTGAGACTAAAGATTTACTAAAGACGGATTAAAGACGGACTAAAGACGGAATAAAGATGGATTAAAGATGGACTACTGATGAACGTCTCTGGACCACCATCAGACCTTTAGGCCGGTGTCAAACATCTTGAAGGTCTTCTGGTGGTCCAGAGACATTCATGTTGGTAATGTCTTCATGGTTTTACTCTTTTAAAAAGTATCTGTATTTTCTACTGAAGTCTTTTAAAGGACCTGTTTCTACTGAAGCCAGTTCATCGCTGCTGGATTAAACATGACTTTTACTGATAAACTTTATTTTGATGGTTTATTTGGACTTTTTGTTGCAGATTTGTGTTGATTAACTGATGAAACATTGGTTCATTTTTAAGGAGCATTTGTTCAGAAATAGAAATATTAGATGTTGATGATCTGATCTCAAAGATCAGGATGAACCAGCAACGTCATCAATCAATAATCAATAACTAATAATCCTAACTGACCTCTGTGGATCCTGGTTGGTTCTGATTCATCAGAGATTCAAGAATTCTGAAGACCCAGGTTGAGTTCTGGTTGGATGTCATTAAGTAGAACTTTGTCTCTGTCATGGTGCCCGTTGCTGCTAAACTCCCACAATACTCTCTGCTTTAACATGACCTGTAATCTGAGTGATGCCTCATCTGGTCTCTAAAGAGGGGAACCAGGTTCCACTGAACTCAAAAACTCGACCTTGAAATTTCTCAAGAAAGACTCAAAATTAATCTAAAATCCTTAAAACTTTTTTAGATTTTCTCAAAATTGTCCAATTTGAGAAAGACTCATCCAAAACATCTCGACACTCTTCCAAAAGGACTCAATTTTTTTTAAATGACTCAAAATTTGTCCAAAATGACTCAAAACTTGTCCAAACTGACTAAATTTGTTCAAATTCACTAACATGTCTGATATGACTTGAAATGTGTCCAAAATTGATTCAAATATTTATCAAAATTGATTCAAAACAGGCCCCAAATGACTCGAAATTTGTCCAAAATGACTTGAAACATATTTCCTCCTCCCTCCTCCTCTGCAGGTTTAATGGAGGCCTGGGGCTCCTCCTGCCTCCTCAGCTCCACTGATAAGACTCAGACACACGGCTGCTTCATGAACACGTCAACATGAACACGCCAACATGAACACGCCAACATGAACACGCCAACATGAACACGCCAACACGAACACGCCAACAGACAGGTTAAACTACACGAGGAGTCACATGACTCTGAACAACATAAACGTGTGTGTTCTTAGAAATTCATCCAGAAACATGTAACCAGACGATACGTGTTCTTAGCGTGTCCTCTGAAGTGTTTCAGTGTGCACCCCCACCTGGTTCAGATCTAATAGGATTAGAGGGTCCGTGTCCACATAGACCAGCCTTCGGTCACGGAGGTACGACCCCGCATCCCCCCCTCCCTCCCCCTCAGGGGAGCTGGTACGAACCAGACCTTCAGAGACATTAACGGAGGAATGGTCCACCTGGAGACGGGGGGGTGGAGGCAGATCTGAAACACCCCTGGAGCTCAGGAATGAAAAGATTCTCATTTATTCCTCGCAGTAGAAATTTACGGAGAAAACATTTAAATGCTTTGTTCTGTCAAATTTAAGATTTAAAACATGAAGACAGTTTAAAAACACAAAGATTCAGAATCAGCTGAAAACATTCAAACACCCAAATATCCATCGAGAGACTTACTGAGTGTGTGTGTGTGTGTGTGTGTGTGTGTGTGTGTGCGTGCATGTGCGTGCGTGTGTGTGTGTGTGTGTTTCCTCCAATCCTCTGTAATGTGACAGACAAATCCCACTAAGCTGTTAAATATTGCCTGCTTTCACACTCGTATTAAACACCTTCTACTCTCTCTCTGTCCATTCGCTCGGCCCGACAACACACACACACACACACACACACACACAATATATATACACACACATACACAATATACACACTGTACCACACAGCAACACACAGCTGAAGTCACATAAAACAATATTCTGGCATCACACACACCTCAACCCAAAGCTGTGTGTGTGTGTGTGTGCGTGCGTGCGTGCGTGCGTGCGTGCGTGCGTGCGTGCGTGCGTGCGTGCGTGCGTGCGTGCGTGCGTGCGTTCCTAATCCCCGGCCCTGTCTCTGTTCTATTTGCTGCTATCTGGGGATCTCCTCGTCTATAATCCACCTCAGCTCTGATATTTCCTGACATTTATATGAAGAGAAACTCTCAAGATCCACGAACAGACGAGGAGAAACAGGAGATGGAGGGATGGAGGGAGGAGGGAAGGAGCAGGGAGGGAGGAGAGGGGGAGGAGGGAAGGAGCAGGGAGGGAGGAGAGGGGGAGGAGGGAGGGAGGAGGGAGGGAATGAAGTGGAGAGGAGGAGCTGGGTGATGGAGGAGGAGAGATGCAGGGATTCAGGTGAAGATGAGAGAATAAGACTAAAGATCTGGATAGACACAATAATACAACACAATAACAACACCATCTGACCTGCCCCTCCTTTACCTGAGGAGGTCATGTGACTCGTCCTGAGCTCACAGACAGGTGAGGGAACCTTAAAGGGAACAACTTTTTGGACTCAATTAAACTTTAATTCCCAAAACTTGAGGAACAAACTCCTGACGTGACTTTTTAGGATTTAAAATGTTTCTTTAAAACCTGGAGCTGATCCAGAACTGGAACAGGAACCATCTGGAGGCAGGAAAGGTTCAGGATACAGAAAAATAAAATGTTTTTCAGGAAAAATTTTAAAAAATCCTGAAAATACCAGTAAAAATGAAAAGGTTAAAAAAAAAGCAGGAATTCTATATTTTTAATAACTAATATTACTCTTATTCAGTTTTAGTAACATGGACATTCTGCTTGGTATTAATTTAATAACTGAATTTATGATAAAAAAAAGCTCATATTTGGTTTACCAGTAATGTCGTTCATAATGTTCATCCTGTGAACCAAACCTGATGCTGAAACAAAGAGTCTGAATCCTGTTTGCTGAACTTTGTGTCTTTAAAGATAAATCCTGAATGAAGTGAAGCAGATGAACCTGGGTCGTTTGTGTTTCATTCCTGCAGTTTTACTCATTTATTTCACGTTCTTCAGGTTTGTTCTTCATTTATTTCTGCAGCTCTTCTGTTTGAGTCACATGAAGTTCAGTAATAATATAATAATATTCTGAGAGCTGCTGTTATTAAGACGATGCTGCGTTGAGATAAATGTCTTCTATTAGCTTAAATATTCTGCAGCCTGAAGAGATGCAGCCACATTCACTAAATTACATGAGAACATCTCAGAGCCTCTGTGAAATATGTCATTTGCTTCTGCTCTTAATTGCACTAAAAATGAAGATTAAGAGGATGAATTATTGATACAAGTTGGTATTTAATCTTTTGTAATGAATAGTGGATCCGCCGGTTATAAATATTGTACAAGGCTTCGTAATTTGATAAATTTATTCCAATTTGCCCTTTATTTTGCCCTTTAGTCAAGGTTACGTTCATTTAAATACCCAGGAACACATACAAGAGGAAACTCGCAACTGCAGTGCTAAAAACACAGAAGAACGGGAGAGAACCAGTCCTGGACTGATGCTGTTAGCCGCTGCTAGCTGCTGTTAGCTGCTTTTAGCTGCTGTTAGCCGCTACTAGCTGCTGTTAGCTGCTTTTAGCTGCTGTTAGCCGCTGCTAGCTGCTGTTAGCTGCTTCTAGCTGCTGTTAGCCGCTGCTAGCTGCTGTTAGCTGCTGTTAGCTGCTTTTAGCTGCTGTTAGCTGCTGCTAGCTGATGTTAGCTGCTTTTATCTGCTGTTAGCCGCTGCTAGCTGCTGTTAGCTGCTTTTATCTGCTTTTAGCTGCTGTTAGCTGCTGCTAGCTGATGTTAGCTGCTTTTAGCTGCTGTTAGCTGCTGTTAGCTGCTGCTAGCTGATGTTAGCTGGTTTTAGCTGCTGTTAGCCGCTGCTAGCTGCTCTTAGCTGCTGTTAGCCGCTGTTAGCTGCTGCGAGCTGCTGTTAGCTGCTTTTAGATGCTGTTAGCCGCTGCTAGCTGATGTTAGCAGCTTTTAGCTGCTGTTAGCCGCTGATAGCTGATGTTAGCTGCTGTTAGCCGCTGTTAGCTGCTGCTAGCTGCTGTTAGCCACTTTTAGATATTGTTAGCTGCTGCTAGCTTCTGTTAGCTGCTCTTAGCCACTGTTAGCCGCTGTTAGCTGCTGCTAGCTGATGTTAGCTAATGCAAGCCACTGTTAGCCGCTGCTAGCTGCTGTTAGCCGCTTTTAGATGCTGTTAGCTGCTACTAGCTGCTGTTAGCTGCTTTTAGCCGCACTTAGCTGGTGCTAGCTGATGTTAGCTCCTGTTAGCTGCTGTTAGCCACTGTTAGCTGCTGCTAGCTGCTTTTAGCTGCTGTTAGCTGCTTTTAGCTGCTGTTAGCCGCTGCTAGCTGCTGTTAGCTGCTGTTAGCTGCTTTTAGCCACTGTTAGCTGCTGCTAGCTGCTTTTAGCTGCTGTTAGCCGTTGTTAGCCGCTTTTAGATGCTGTTTGCTGCTGCTAGCTGCTGTTAGCTGCTTTTAGCTGCTGTTAGTCGCTGTTAGCCGCTTTTAGATGCTGCTAGCTGCTGTTAGCTGCTTTTAGCCGCACTTAGCTGATGCTAGCTGATGTTAGCTCCTGTTAGCTGCTGTTAGCCACTGTTAGCTGCTGCTAGCTGCTTTTAGCTGCTGTTAGCCGTTGTTAGCCGCTTTTAGATGCTGTTAGCTGCTGCTAGCTGCTGTTAGCTGCTTTTAGCTGCTGTTAGTCACTGTTAGCTGCTTTTAGATGCTGCTAGCTGCTGTTAGCCGCTTTTGGATGCTGTTAGCTGCTGCTAGCCACTTTTAGATGCTGTTAGGCGCTTTTAGGTGCTGTTAGGCGCTTTTAGGTGCTGTTAGCCGCTTTTAGCTGCTTTTAGATGCTGTTAGCCACTTTTAGATGCTGTTAGGCGGTTTTGGATGCTGTTAGCTGCTTTTAGATGCTCTTAGCTGCTTTTAGATGCTGTTAGCTGCTGCTAGCTGCTGCTAGCTGCTGTTAGCTGCTGTTATCTGCTTTTAGATGCTGTTAGCCGCTGTTAGCTGCTTTTAGATGCTGTTAGTTGCTTTTAGATGCTGTTAGCCGCTGCTAGCTGCTTTTATCCCCAAGCTGTCAAACGTCTGCTCCCTCTCCTGAATGATAATATCAGATGTTTACAAATGCAATTTATGTTTAATTACAATATTTATGGTTATAAATTCTTCATATCTCTGGTCCATATTTGCTCTTTCGCATATATTACTGTTATACATATTTTTAATCTGTGTTTAATATTGCTTTAACAGTAACAGTGACAATAAAAACCTATTCTGTTCTATTCGATTCTTGCTGCTGTTATTCTATTCTATTCTATTCTAGTCTATTCTATTCTATTCTAGCTGCTGTTATTCTATTCTATTCTATTCTAGCTGCTGTTATCCTATTCTATTCTATTCTATTCTATTCTATTCTATTCTATTCTATTCTATTCTAGCTGCTGTTATTCTATTCTATTCTAGCTGCTGTTATTCTATTCTATTCTCTTCTATTGTAGCTGCTGTTAGCTGCTGTTAGCCGCGTTAGCTCCATCAACAGGAAGCTGCTGCCCTTGGTTGACCTTCAGTCTCAGCTCCTGTCTGCGGCTGTAATTAGACAGAGCATCTGATTGTCGTTAAGGAGCTGCAGCAGATAATGAACACAGCTCCGCCTGCTTTATTTCCTCCATCCCAGCGTTGCTGAACGCTGCAGAACCAGAGGAAAACACTGAATCCTCTGAAACTGCAGCTTCATGCAGAAACAGGAGGATGCAGAGCAGTGCATGGAGCCGCAGGAAGAGCTGCATCACATCAGGAATAAATTGGAATAAAGCCTCAGAGTTCAGCTGATATCTTCTCCTACTATAAATTACATGAAGAAGATCTGTGTGAACCAGGAGCTGAACATCTGACAGGTTAGTGAAGATCTGCTGAGATTTAAACTGGAGCTCTACAACAACCAGACGCCATCATTCAGACCTGTAGAACTACCATGTTTCTAGAGGTGAACTTTAGAGGAACCTGCTGTAGATCCTCAGTAGGAACAAACCTCACCATAAAAACCTCCAATACACAGATCTTCAGTGAAACAGCTCAGAGAACCTGGCGAGGACTTCAACTGGCCAGGTTCTCTGTCCAACTCCGATTGATCTCCTGGAGAAACATCCTCCTTTTTTTGACAGATGAGAACATGTGGACCAACCAGTGAACTTCTACAGTCCTTAGATGGACTTCAATAATGTGAGTTCTGAATCATCTTTAAAAGAAAACACGTCTCAGTGAACCTGAACTCTGACTTCAGTTTGATTCCAAACACTTAAAACTTTGGCTTTTCTCTCACAGCAACTGAAAAGAAAACAGGATTAAAACCAAACTGAACAGCGAGAACATCTCAGAGCGTCCTTTATTCTCTACATCCAGTCTGTTGGTACATGTTACAGCAGCTTCTAAAGGACTCGCTCAGATTTACAAAAATATTAAATCACTCTGAATGTTCTTCTTCTTACTTCAACTCATCTCCTCCTGAAAGTCAATTTATTCCACTTGTCTTAAATAAGCTGAATCTTTTTGAAAGTTTAGCGTCACGTGGAGCCGAACTAAAACCACCTGATGGAGGTTTGGTCTGCAGGTCTGGTCCATCAGAGTCAGTCTGGTTCTTCAGAGTTAGTCTGGTTCCTCGTTCATGGAGGGAATCATCTAAACATGTTGGAGTTGAATGGGAATAATTCTGCTGCTTCACTCCTCAGGTTGTTGTTTGGACGTTTCACGGATCAAAGCTTTAAGTGCAGAGACTCAGATACTGAATGGAATGCTAATGTACACACACACATTAACACACACACATTGGACACACACACAATGGACACACACACATTAACACACACAATGTACACACACATTAACACACACACAATGTACACACACACATTAACACACACACAATGTACACACACATTAACACACACACAATGGACACACACACATTAACACACACACAATGTACACACACACACATTAACACACACACAATGTACACACACACAATGTACACACACACATTAACACACACACAATGTACACACACATTAACACACACACAATGTACACACACATTAACACACACACAATGTACACACACATTAACACACACACAATGGACACACACACACATTAACACACACACAATGTACACACACACAATGTACACACACACATTAACACACACACAATGTACACACACACATTAACACACACACAATGGACACACACACACATTAACACACACACAATGTACACACACATTAACACACACACAATGTACACACACACATTAACACACACACAATGTACACACACACATTAACACACACACAATGGACACACACACATTAACACACACACAATGTACACACACACATTAACACACACACAATGTACACACACACATTAACACACACACAATGGACACACACACATTAACACACACACAATGTACACACACAATGTACACACACACTTTAACACACACACAATGTACACACACACATTAACACACACACAATGTACACACACACATTAACACACACACAATGTACACTCACACATTAACACACACACAATGTACAGCCCACACATTAACACACACACAATGTACACTCACACATTAACACACACACAATGTACAGCCCACACATTAACACACACACAATGTACACACACACATTAACACACACACAATGGACACACACACATTAACACACACAATGTACACACACAACACACACACAATGTACACACACACATTAACACACACAATGTACACACACACATTAACACACACACAATGTACAGCCCACACATTAACACACACACAATGGACACACACACAATGGACACACACACATTAACACACACACAATGTACAGCCCACACATTAACACACACACAATGGACACACACACAATGGACACACACACATTAACACACACACAATGGAGACACATATTAACAAACACACAATGGACACACACATATCAACACACACATTCACACACACACACACACACACACACACATTAACATACACACACATTAACACACACACACAATGGACACACACATTAACACGTTAAAACATACACAATGGACAGACATTAACACACATTAACACACATTAACATACACAATGGACAGACAGACATTAACACACATTAACACACACACAATGGACACACACACATTAACACACACCCACATTAACACACATTAACATGCACACAATAGACACACACACAATAGACACACACACATTAACACACATTAACACACACACAACACAACAACCAGCTAATGGAAACACACACACATTAACACACACACACACACACTAGCACATTAACACACACACATTAACACACACAGACATTAGCACATTAGCACACACATTAACATACACATTAACATACACACACAATCAACACAACAACCAGCTAATGGACACACACACACACAACACATACATTAACACACACACACACACACACACACACACATTAACACACATTAACACATACACAATGGACAGACACACATTAACACATTAACACACACACAATGGACACACACACATTAACACACACCCACATTAACACACATTAACATGCACACAATAGACACACACACAATGGACACACACACATTAACACACACCCACATTAACACACATTAACATGCACACAATAGACACACACAATGGACACACACCACATTAACACACACCCACATTAACACACACAATAGACACACACATTAACACACATTAACATACAATGGACACACACCACATTAACACACATTAACACACACACAACACAACAACCAGCTAATGGAAACACACACACACATTAACACACACAGACATTAGCACATTAACACACACATTAACACACACACACACACATTAACACACATTAACACATACACAATGGACAGACACACATTAACACATTAACACACACACAATGGACACACACACATTAACACACACCCACATTAACACACATTAACATGCACACAATAGACACACACACAATGGACACACACCACATTAACACACACCCACATTAACACACACAATTGACACACACACACACATTAACACACATACAACGGACACACACCACATTAACACACATTAACACACACACAACACAACAACCAGCCAATGGAAACACACACACACATTAACACACACACACACACACACACACACACACACTAGCACATTAACACACACACATTAACACACACACACATTAGCACATTAACACACACACACACACACATTAACACACACATTAACATACACACACAATCAACACAACAACCAGCTAATGGACACACACACACAACACATACATTAACATACACACACACACACACACACACACACACACACACACATTAACAGACACACAACGGACACACACCACATTAACACACATTAACACATTAACACACGCATACAATTAACACAACAACCAGCTAATGGACACACACACATTAATACACACACTGTTAACTGTTGACTGATCTCACACTGTATGTCTGTCTATCTATAGTCCATCCATCCAGCCATCATCCATCCATCCATCATCCATCATCCATCCATCCATCATCCATCCATCATCCATCCATCCATTCATCCATCATCCATCCATCATCCATCCATCCATCCATCCACCTTCTAGCTGCTAACGGTGTCTAAGGTTGACTGATCAGCTGCTTCTCTGATTACAAACAGTCTGAAAAGGAAACAGGAAGTAAGAGAGGAAACAGGAAGTAAGAGAGGACCAGTCAGAACCACAGCAGTGGACCAGCTGATAGATGTCCACATCCTCTCAGAGAGTCTCAGGTCTCATTAAACTTTATTTATTCTGCAGCTTTTTCTTTTAATGTCTAAATTAAATCAACCAGCAGCAATTAACCAGCACCAATCAACCAGCAACTTAGTGTGTGATTTAGTGTGTATTTGTGTGTGTGTGTGTGTTTTAGTGTATGTTTTAGTGTGTTTTAGTGTGTTTTAGTGTGTGTGTGTGTTTTAGTGTATGTTTTAGTGTGTTTTAGTGTGTTTTAGTGTGTGTGTGTTTTAGTGTATGTTTTAGTGTGTTTTAGTGTGTGTGTGTGTGTGTTTTAGTGTGTGTTTTAGTGTGTTTTTAGTGTGTGTGTTTTAGTATGTGTGTGTGTGTTGTTAGTGTGTGTGTGTGTGTGTTTTAGTGTGTGTGTGTGTGTTTGTGTGTGTGTTTTTAGTGTGTGTGTGTTTTAGTGTGTGTTTGTGTGTCTGTGTTCTTTAGTGTGTGTGTGTGTGTGTGTGTGTGTGTGTGTGTGTGTGTGTGTGTGTGTGTGTTGTAGTGTGTACTACGGATGATCAGGGATCTCCAGCAGGAAATGGAGGAGATGAACTTGGAATAAAAACCAAACAGAGTCCAGATGATCAGAATCTCTGGAAGCTTCGGAGTCGAACTCGGAATAAAACCCTCGTCCAGTTTTTACCTTCAGGCCGTCCGCCGAGCACGGAGGCTTCTGATTGGCCGACGGGTCCCCCAGCGCCGCAAAGGGCTCATGCGATTTGCTGGAGTAGAAGAGGCGGGCCTGGATGCAGCGGAGAGCGCGGAGCATCCAGCCGTGTTGGCGCCGGATCTGCCGCTGGAGCTGATCCCATTGGCTGGAAACCATCTGGAGGATTTCCTTCAGACCTGCAGGGCGAGGAGCAGCAGGACCACAGGAAGAAGATTTAAAACAAGAAAAACCTGAGACTCAAGTTCAACTAGACGAGCTTCCAAAAGGCCATGAAGACGGTAAAATAATGATGATCAGTTTGGAAGTAGGTTTGAAGTGAAGGTGCTGCTTCTAAAGAGTTCTTCACCTCCTTAGACTGGAAACAGTGAAGAAAAATAAAAGTAAACATTAGAAAGGAAAGCAAACAGTGACCTTAAACCTGACTGAAAACTAAAGATCGACTGAAAACTAAAGATCGACTGAAAACTAAAGATCGACTGAAAACTAAAGATCGACTGAAAACTAAAGATCGACTGAAAACTAAAGACCGACTGAAAACTAAAGATCAGCTGAAAGCAAACATAAACAGTGACTGAAAACTAAAGTAAACAGAAGCTAAAAGTGAAACCAGTGGGTGACCTCAGGAGTGAAAACGCCTCCATCTCCTAAACTCTGGTCCAGGTCTCAGCAGGTTCTGGTTCTAGTTCAGACTTTTTCTGCTGCTGCTCAGATCTATGAGAACATCAGATCACTCTGAATGTTCTCCTGCTGGCCCACCTCCTTCTCTCATCTCTGACTTTATCTGAGTCTCTTCTGGCTCCTTTCTCCTCTGAAGGTCCAACTTAATCCACTGATTAGGAAAGGATGCAGCAGGTTGGAGCTCCACTGGTTCAGCTCTCTGATTGGTTGGAGCTCCACTGGTTCAGCTACCTGACTGGTTGGAGGTGATGGAGCTACCTGATTGGTTGGAGATGAAGGAGCTACCTGATTGATTGGAGGTGCTGGAGCTACCTGATTGGTTGGAGGTGAAGGAGCTACCTGATTGGTTGGAGATGATGGAGCTACCTGATTGGTTGGAGGTGATGGAGCTACCTGATTGGTTGGAGGTGAAGGCGCTACCTGATTGGTTAGAGCACCACTAGTTCAGCTCCCTGAGTGGTTGGAGGTGATGGAGCTACCTCATTGGTTGGAGGTGAAGGAGCTACCTGATTGGTTGGAGGAGATGACGGCCAGCAGTTCCTTCCCATCCTCCAGGATGTTCTCCTTCAGACAGCTGTGACTGTCCACGTTCAACTTGAAGCTCTAAAAACAGAAAGACATGAAGATCAGAGACGGTTGAAGGAGACGTTCTGGTTTTAGGTCAGGTCTGAAGGTCCAGAGAGACTAACTGATGGAAACAACCTGTAGATGATCAGAGTCAGGTCTTCTGATCAGATGGGACTTGCTGCTGGTCCTAGAAGCTGTGAAGGACCATTAGAACATCTGAAGGGAGGTCACTTTAGATCACTGATCTCATTTTCTTCTTTGTGTGATGCACATTTTATCTCCTTGACCTCAGAATAAATAAATGAATGAACTGAAGCTGTCATAATCTGATTTACGTCTAACTTCTTAGATGTTGAATCCACATGTTGAGTTCTACCTGTTAATGAGAACAATAAGATCTAGAGAAGAGCTTTAAGAAAAACAACAGCAGCAGGTTGTTTCTTTAAAATGTCTGAATACAGATAAAATAAAGTTTCAAACATGAAAGATCCACCAGAAGAAAAGAAAGACGTCTTGTGACTCAGTGGAGCCACAAGACTGAAGAATAAACCTTCAGGAGGAGATGTTCTGAAATCTGCTCCACTGAGTTCTGATGAGTCTCTAGTTGTTTTGTGACCTCAGATGAGTGTCCTCAGAGGAGTCTTTAGAAAAACAGTTCTAAAATAAAACAGTCCTTCAGTCTTCAAATCTTTCAGTCTTTCAGTGTTTGTCATTCAGTCTTTCAGTCCTTCAGTCCTTCAGTCTTTCAGTCCTTCAGTCTTTCAGTCCTTCAGTCCTTCAGTCTTTCAGTCCTTCAGTCCTTCAGTCTTTCGGTCCTTCAGTCCTTCAGTCTTTCAGTCCTTCAGTCTTTCAGTCTTTCAGTCCTTCATTCTTTCAGTCTTTCAGTCCTTCAGTCTTTCAGTCCTTCATTCTTTGTCTTTCAGTCCTTCAGTCTTTCAGTCCTTCATTCTTTCAGTCTTTCAGTCCTTCATTCTTTCAGTCTTTCAGTCCTTCAGTCTTTCAGTCTTTCAGTCCTTCAGTCTTTCAGTCCTTCAGTCTTTCAGTCTTTCAGTCCTTCGGTCTTTCAGTCCTCCAGTGAAGGAATGGTGTTGGATGGCATCAGTCAGCTCATGAGAAGGTTGGACCTTCAGTATTAATGGATCAGAACTACTGTGGAGACGGAGGGATGAGATTTAAGCTCACAGGAGGACAGTCTTCATTTTCTGTCTTTGTTTTATTTCACCATGAAAAGAAAAACTCTGCAGGTCGAGTGTTTTACTGTTTAATCATCAGTAGATTATTTTAGATTTATAACGTTTCAGACCTTAGTCTCAGATCACCACAGCATTAAAACTATTTCTGAGCTTATATCATAAACTGTTAACGTTTCTAAAGATATTTAGAAGTTTTAGCTCAATGTATTAAATACTGAGATTTTTAAAAATGTTTAAAAAAAAAAAACATTCCTTAAACGTGTCAAGATGAGACTTCTTTGTTCATATTTTACCTCCAGTATAACCAGAGATTATGATCTACTGTCTAATGTTACAGATTCTGGATCAGTTTCAGGTTTTTATCTTTAATAGCTGCTGAGATGTTGTTCAAACAGATGAAATAACCTGCTGAAATATTCATCGTTTCTGATTAATGAAGTTTCAAGCAAATCAGAGAAAGTTAAAGATTTGAGATGGAAGAACTCATCTGTTCAGTTTCAGTCATAAAAACATCATAAAAGAGAAAAGCAGCAAATGTTCTGAACTCTGTTAATAAAGAACTAATGTGAGCTCAGGTTTCCATCCGTCTGGAATCCACATGCTGACTGTAAATGTTCCTGAACAGCTGTTATTACCTGGATGTTCAGGTGAGGAGGTCACATGACTGGACAGGAAGCTAAAGCAAGTATCTGAGGCGTTACTTCCTGTTCAGTTCTCCACAGCTTTAACCCTCTTGTCGTCCTGCAGGTCAAATTGACCCATTTTAAAGTTTGAAAATGTGGGAAAATATATATATTTTCACAGTGAAACTTCTGACGTCCACATTTTCAACATTTTTGGGAAATCTTTGAACATTTTTTGGTGGAAAAAAAATGTTAAAAATGTTTCTTTAAGAACATTCACAAAAAAATCTTATTTAATTGTTACTATTTTTATGGGAATGTTCTTAAAGAAAATATTAGAAGTTTTACTGATATATATGGAATCACTTTAGATATTTTTAGGATTTTTTGTAAGATTTTTACTCATTTTTTGAAAATATTTACAAGAATTTTCTTGCCAAATTTGGGGGGTTTTTTTAAATAAAACTTTTAAGGAATTATTGGAATTTTCTTCCTGAAGGTTTTGCAAATTTTCTGAAATTTGAGGAATATTTTTTGCAGAATTTTTGTATTTTTTTTCAGGAAAGGAAACAATATATTTTTTGTGTGTCTGTAAATGAAGACAACAGGAGGGTTAAAGGATGTGAGCAGATCCACCAACCCTGGTCTCTACAGACCACATTTCACAGATAAACGGTAAAATATGAGCGTGGAGACGGAACCATCGGCTCCATCTCGTCCCTGCACTCCTAAAAACACGTTCATACATCAACATTATCCGAACACAACACCGCTGTCTGCATTCCCAATCATTACTGCTGCAAACGTCGTAAATTACTCCAAATCTCACGGCTGATTGAGTCGTTTTACAGACTCGGCGGCCACTCTGCCCCACTTAATTTCCAGATAAGCTGCTGAAATACCTCACACCTAATAAACATAAAATACATCTATGAGGCTCAGAAAACACAGCGTGACTGTCTGAGCCGCTCGCGTTGGAATGAATTAGGCTGAGCAGATTAGCCGGCTATCAGAGAGCCATCGTATTTCAGTTTCCTGCCTTTAATATATGGAGAGCATAGAATCGATAAGAGTAGAACAGCCAACCATCAATCACAGCAGATAAGACATGCAGAGCAGCTCCGAGACAGCGGGAGGGGAGAGGAGGCATCCATATATCTGGAGAATGTGTATTCATAGGAATATTAACGTGTATTTATGTGTGGAAGCGAAGAAACACAGTCAGAAAACAGAATCAACAGATCTGTTCTATATAATCAGCTCTATTCTACAGCCTGACTGCACTTTCTTCTCTTCATTTCTGTTATTTTTTATCTATTTTACTCTAAACTTTATCATTCTTTTCTCATCTTTTGTCTTTTTGGTTTTGTCTGTTTTAATTAACTTATTAATTTGCACTTTTTTCCAGAATCAGAATGAGAATCAGCTTTAACCCTCCTGTTGTCCTCATTTACAGCCACCATAAAATATTGTTTCCTTGTCTGAAAAAAATCCAAAAATTCAGCAGAAAAATTTCCCAAATTTAGAAAAATTTGCAAAATCTTCAGGAACAAAATTCTAAAAATTCCTTAAAATGTTTTTTTTTTTAAATCCCCCAAATTTGGCAAGACATAAAAATTTTAAAAATAAAAAGTAAATAAAAATTCAAAAAAAAATCCTAAAAATATCTAAAATGATTCCATAGGTATTAAAAAAAGCTCTAACATTTTCTTTAAGAACATTCGGGAAAAAAATCAACCAAAATCCAATTAATTTCATTGGATTTTGGTTGATTTTTTCTGAATGTTTTTAACATTTCTTTTTTTCTGCCAAAAAATGTTCAAAAATTCCCCAAAAATGTTGAAAATGTGGAAGCTTTCACTGTGAAATAATTTTTTTCCCACATTTTCAAATTTTAAAACAGGTCAATTTTACCCGCAGGACGACACGAGGGTTGATGGCCAACTACGAACACACAGGAATCTGGTTTCTGCTGTTGGTGGAAGAGAAGAATAAAAAAATAAGAAACTATAGAAAGAGGAACAGGGAGGAAAAATAGTAGTAATAAAATTAAATATAACTCCATATATAGAGATATTTACAGTTCAAAAGGAATATATAAAGACAGTAGTGCAAAAAGCAAAGAATGCTCTTTATGGTGCTAAAAGTCCCGTATATGTCCATTATAATACTGTCTACAGGTGTGGAGGAATGGCTTTTTAAACCTAATAAATGGTTAAATATTTCATCCTTTAATACTTTATTTGACTCTACATTTGATTCTTTAAAAAGTTCAAAAACAGATTTCTGTGATTTTTCTGGATTGTTTTCGTCCTTCAGGTGAAACAAACTGCAGTAAAGATTAACTCTAAACACGCTGGAAAACACAGATTATTGAACTATTAGATCTTTACTTTTTACTCTTGTTTCTGAACAGCAAATTAAAAAATGTCTGTTTGTGAATTAAAACCTCAGTTTAAAAATACTGGGTGAATAAATTCTTATAATTCAGATTTTGAGGGCTTTTGGCAGAAGAAACGCTGCTTTGGTTTGAGTCCATGTGAGGACTTTAGCTCCATTTATTTCGTCATCTGTCTGAGATCCTCTCTGTTCAGTTAATTCAAACAAATAATAGAAATAGAAACACAAAAGCTCAAACAGCTGATAAAGCGGTGAAGCCTCTGGATCCATCAGAATTTAACTTCATAATCTTTAAATCCTGGTTTCCTGAGATGGTAAACGGTTTAGCTTCCGTCTGGTCTGGACCTCCTCCAGGCTAAAGTCCCTCTGAGGGTTTCTGATCCACCTGAACGTCCAGCAGGTCCACTGATCAGATTAGCTGTTAGCATTAGCATATTAGCCCGGAGCACCAAGCTAATGTCATTTAGCTGCTAGTGGCTCACATTAGCACTGCCATGACTTTGAGGTTTGACATTGAGAGTGAGTCCTGATGTGATCAGATTCCAACCCAGGAGCTGCTGAGGTTCACCTGGATCCTTGAAGGTCCATCAGAAGCTCCTCAGCTTTAGAAGAACCAATAAGAGCTGGTTCCTCAGATTTCATCTTCACTCTGCTGCTCCTCACACCAGCCTCTCACTCCTCCATCCTCTTTTTTATTTCATCTTCATCTCTCCATCCTCTCTTTTTTATTTCATCTTCATCCCTCCATCCTCTCATTTTCCTCCTCTTCTACCCTCAGACCTGCTGTTCTCCGTTATGTTACAAACAGCTGATATTATTTTACTTTCTCCGGAAACAATGACATTAAACGTGTCAGAACCTCATCCATGTTAGGCGCCAGCATAGCTGCAGCGCTAACATGCTAAAACCACAGTTTGTTATGCTAGCAGTAGCTCCTCTGTCTAAGCTAACTAGCTGCAGTGCTAATATGTTAAAACCACAGTTTGGTATGCTAGCAGCGGCTCCTCTTTCTAAAGTAACTAGCTGCAGTGCTAACATGCTAAAAACATGCTTTGTTTAGCTAACAGAGTCTCTCATGTAAAACTTAGCATTAAAACAGTCGCTAGCTAACTAGCTTCAGGGCTAAAATGCTAACAGCACGCTCAGGTATGCTAGCAGCAGCTCCATTTCCTAAGCTAACTGGCTTCAGGGCTAAAATGCTGAAACCACAGTTTGGTATGCTAGCAGCAGCTCTGTTTGTAGCAGCTAAACCTGACCAGAGACTTTGTGTGTTGTAGTTGTGTTGTAGTTGTGTTGTTGTAGTTGTGGTGTTGTAGTTTTGTTATTGTAGTTGTGTTGTTGTAGTTGTGTTGTAGTTGTGTTGTTGTAGCTGTGTTGTTGTATTTGTGGTGTTATAGTTGTGTTGCAGCTGTGTTGTTGTAGTGTTATTGTAGCTGTGTTGTTGTAGTTGTGTGGTTATAGTTGTGGTGTTGTAAGTGTGTTATTGTAGCTGTGTTATTGTAGTTGTGTTGTTGTAGTCGTGTTGTAGTTGTGTATTAGTTGTGTTGTAGATGTGTTGTTGTAGTTGTGTTGTAGTTGTGTTATTGTAGTTGTGTTGTAGTTGTGTTGTTGTAGTTGTGTTATTGTAGTCGTGTTGTTGTAGTTATGTATTAGTTGTGTTGTAGATGTGTTGTAGTTGTGTTGTGTTGTAGTTGTGTTGTAGTTGTGGTGTTGTAGTTGTAGCTGTGTTGTAGCTGTGTTGTAGTTGTGTTGTAGTTGTGTTATTGTAGTTGTGTTGTTGTAGTTGTGTTGTAGTTGTGTTGTAGTTGTGTTGTTGTAGTTGTGTTGTTGTAGTTGTGTTGTTGTAGTTGTGTTATTGTAGTTGTGTTGTTGTAGTCGTGTTGTTGTAGTTGTATATTAGTTGTGTTGTAGATGTGTTGTTGTAGTTGTGTTGTGTTGTATATTAGTTGTGTTGTAGTTGTGTTGTTGTAGTTGTGTTATTGTAGTCGTGTTGTTGTAGTTGTGTTATTGTAGTCGTGTTGTTGTAGTTGTGTATTAGTTGTGTTGTAGATGTGTTGTAGTTGTGTTGTGTTGTAGTTGTGTTGTAGTTGTGGTGTTGTAGTTGTAGCTGTGTTGTAGCTGTGTTGTAGTTGTGTTGTAGTTGTGTTATTGTAGTTGTGTTGTTGTAGTTGTGTTGTAGTTCTGTTGTAGTTCTGTTATTGTAGTTGTAGCTGTGTTGTAGCTGTGTTGTTGTAGTTGTGTTATTGTAGTTGTGTTATTGTAGTTGTGGTGTTGTAGTTGTAGCTGTGTTGTAGTTGTGTTATTGTAGTTGTGTTGTTGTAGTTGTGTTGTAGTTCTGTTATTGTAGTTGTGTTGTTGTAGTTGTGTTGTTGTAGTTGTGTTATTGTAGTTGTGTTGTTGTAGTCGTGTTGTTGTAGTTGTGTATTAGTTGTGTTGTAGATGTGTTGTTGTAGTTGTGTTGTAGTTGTGTTGTTGTAGTTGTGTTGTTGTAGTTGTGTTGTAGACCAGACGTTTCTCCATCAAACCAACTCTGGAGTTTAATAATGTCTGAATTATTCTTGATTCTCATTAAGAAGCTCCAACCTGAGAAGATGATTTTTGTTCTCTGGCTTCACTCAACCAAACCATCTCCAACAACAAGAAGCTGGTGGAGCTGCAGCAGGTGGTGGAGGTTCTCAGTCATCCAGGTCCTGGTGATGGCAGGAGCTTCAGGAGAAACCAACAGTAGAAGACGTTGCTAGAAGCATCTTCCAGAATCTCTAGTTGGTTAAACTCTGAACTCATGTTGTCTCCTCAGACTTCTCTGGAGGTTCTTAGTCATCCAAGGCCTGGTGATGGAACCTCCAGTTGGTTTCTACTGAAGCCAAGTGTTTCTAGAAACATCTTCCAGAACCTCCAGCTGGTTTCTCCTGGAGCTCCTACCATCTCCTCACACCCTAACACCAGGAATTTAACTAGAATCCAGAAGTTAAATCTTCACTGTTTAAACTCAAGCTAGACTCTGCTGAACCAATCAGGACGCCTGTTACTGATGACATCAGCTTGTGTTCTAACTGGATCAGAATTAAAGATTCAGGCAGAGCTGATCTCCAGGACATGCAGGACAGTCGAGACGTTCAGGAGCTTCTCAAACCAGATTTTAGGATCACTGGTGGAGCTGCATGGAGATGGTCATTCTACTGGTCCTTGTACTGGTCCTTGTACTGGTCCTTGTACTGGTCCTTCTACTGGTCCTTCTACTGGTCCTTCTACTGGTCCTTCTACCGGTTCTTCTCTGGTCCTTGTACTGGTTCTTCTACTGGTCCTTCTATTGGTCCTTGTACTGATTCTTCTCTCGTCCTTCTACCGGTTCTTCTATTGGTTCTTCTCTGGTTCTTCTACTGGTTCTTCTGCTGGTTTATTTCTGGACTCCACCTGTTTTATTTTGATGTTTTCTGTCATTTATACATCAGAACGAACCAGACTCTGTTCCTTGTGACCTCAGATTCTAACATCAGCAGTAAAAACTCATGACTGAGATCTTTAGATCTTTACATCAAGCTGTAGGTTCCAGACGTTGTTCTGATGGTTGACATGATGAATCTTCTTCTTCTCTGATTTAAAATCTACTCACTGAGGTCAGAGTGAGGAACTGAACGAAGTTCTCCTTTAGTTCTGACCAATCCTGGATGGTTTTACTGGAACCTGTGATCATAGAGACGTCCTTTCATCTGTTTTCTAGAGTTCACATCGTTTCCTCTGAAATAAGAAGACGTGAAATAAAAGCAGCTGCCTTCAGTCTGCACTAATCAACAAAACACACACAAAATTATCCCCAGCAACACACACTAATGAGTACAAAGTGCGGTGTGACTATCGACAGACACACACGCTAACATGCTATCAGTTCAAAGTCCTATTAGCCATGCCTTTTCATCCTCTCTGCTTTATTTAACGAGACGCGCCAATTAAGGCCCACTAACCGCCGCTAACGCTAGCGCTGCTGGCAACCACAACAAAGTCGACATGTGTAAACAAACCCACAAACAAACAAACACACACACACACACACACACACACACACACACACACACACACACACACACAGATCCAGCAGAAATAAAGAGTGTATCCTGATAACAGCCGAGTGTGTGATGCCGTTCTGCAGGGACGGATGGGAGAGGCTGATTTGGAAATCTGTCTAGGAACATGCAAATGTATGCAAATGTGCGTGTGTGTGTGTGTGTGTGTGTGTGTGTGTGTGTGTGTGTGTGTGTGTGTGTGTGTGTGTATACGTGTTTGCATTTGTACTCTTATATGCTAATACAATCTCTGCTGAGGTGTCGGTTCTACACTGATGTGTGTTCATGTGATGCTGTCTGTGTGTGTGTGTGTGTGTGTGTGTGTGTGTGTGTGTGTGTGTGTGTGTGTGTGTGTGTGTGTGTGTGTGTGTGTGTGTGTGTTGTCCATATGTTTGCCATAAACAATGTGAGTAATTGTGTTTCTTGTAGCGGCACTGATCTGAACGCAGTCAGTTATCAAAGTTTTATTCCATGTTTTATTCTGTTTTATTCCGTATTTTATTCTGTGTTTTATTCCGTGTTGTATTGTTTGATTCCGTGTTTTATTCCATGTTTTATTCAGTTTTATTGCGTGTTTTATTCCGTGTTGTATTCCGTGTTTTATTCTGTTTTATTCCGTATTTTATTCTGTGTTTTATTCCGTGTTGTATTCCGTTTTATTCCGTGTTTTATTCCATGTTTTATTCAGTTTTATTGCGTGTTTTATTCCGTGTTTTATTCCGTGTTGTATTCCGTGTTTTATTCTGTTTTATTCTGTATTTTATTCTGTGTTTTATTCCGTGTTGTATTCTGTTTTATTCCGTGTTTTATTCTGTGTTTTATTCAGTTTCATTCTGTGTTTTATTCTGTGTTGTATTCTGTTTTATTCCATGTTTTATTCCGTGTGTTTGAATAAAGAACGAGGAGATAAAAGGAGAACAGAGGGCGGATGGTCAGGAAATAAAGGACTAAAATGGGACGAGAAAGAAAGCAGGACGACAAACACCAACTGGAACACAAACATAGGATCAGGATGAAAGACCATAGGTTCAGTTTGTTTCTAGTCCAGGGTTGATTTCCCATCATCCCTCTATGAAGCACAGGAAGTGACCTTTAGCCTTTAGCTTCCATCCACACCTGACCTCAGGTGAAGGTGAACTGAAGGTGAACTGATGCTCAGTGCCTTTATTTAGGATCTGCTGATTGAAATGTGTCCCAGCAGCTACAGATCAACATGAAATGTGAAAAAAAATTAAAACTGTGTAATTAAATAAATGTCTAAGAGAATCTGAGGTTTATAGTTTAATCTGTAGCATAAATTACAGAACTACAGTAAAAAAAAAACTGATTCAGATCCAAACATGACGACAGAATTTACTGAAAAACTTTGACGATGAAGAAATTACTTAAATTTCAGCTCAAAGAAAACTGTCGTGGTTTTGTCTCCTCATCCTGGAGATGTTTTTCCATCTCCATGTTTTCTCTCTCCCTTGCTCATCATCTGTAGATGTTTCTCCATGCTGGATGGATCTCCAACTACCTGCTCCTCTCTTCTCTGTTTCTGCTGCATTTATTTTAGTCTCTCTGAGGAAACACTGCCTGCAGTTCAACCTGAAACTCTGTGGATGAGTCAGAACCAGGGGGTGGTTCTGGTTTCATAGAATCTGATGCATATCTTTATTTTTAGCAAATTTTTAAATGTGAATGAAGTAATATTAATGAAATATTAAACATTTCAACCTTATCTTTTATTTTTCCTGATGAAATGAGTTTTTTGTTCTCCAACCATCCTTCAGTTTTCTGGTGGATTAATAGAGTTCTTCTGGTGGTTTTAAACCTGTCGCTTGGTTCTGGTGTTCAGTCAGATTGAGGTAAAACCTGTTGCGTTATTTTCGTCCTGCAGTGTGTGTTGTCTCACCAGGTGTGTGTCCAGGTAAACCCTCAGGCTGTCCAGGTCCTGTCTGGGCTGGGTCCAGTTCTCGGTGCTGTCCAGAGCCTCCTGCAGCCACGAGATGAAGCCGTCCAACTGCTGCACCAGACGCTGGGGACACAGTTCAGAGTCACAACAAAACCAGGAAAACCAGAGAGGAGAAGCTGCTGGAGTCACATCACAACCAGAGTCCAAACCCCACGCTGGACGCCGGATCAGAGACGACTCACATGAATTAATTCAAGGACACAAACAACAAAAACACACCAAACCCTCCGGACCACACAGGTAAACACACAATCTGATAAATACCGAGAGGAAAATACTGCAAACAGGAACAAAAAGAGGCATTTAAAGAGAGGAAGAAAAGAAACAGGAAGGAAAATACAGCAGGAGAAAATAGAAAGAAGGTAGAGAAACAAAGACTGAAAATAAATTAAAAAAGAACAGGAAGATCTGAGACAGAGAAAGAGGAAAATACAGGAGAACATGAATCAAACAGTGGAACGTAGAGGTGTAAATAGAAGGATAGGTAGAATAAAAAGATTGAAAAACAGAAGACAAGAAAGAATCCGAAACAAAAAGAGACACCGGATAAATAGAGAGAAAGAGGAAAAACGAGAGATTCAGGAAGAAAAATACAGGAGGAGAGATGTACAAATAGAAGGTAGAGACAGGAAGACATGGACAGATAGAATAAAAACATGAAAAACACAACGGGAGAAAGAGTCAGAGATGAGAGGACAAATACTGAAAATACATTTAAAAAACAGGAGGATCTGTGAGACAGAAAGAGGAAAATACAGGAGAACATATGAATCAAACAGTGGAAAGAGGAAGAGGAAGGAAGAGCTCTGAAGACGGACGAGTGGAATAAAAAAAACGCTAAACAGAAGCAGGAGAGAATCAGAGATGAAGAGAAAATCTGAAACCAACAGACGGAGGAGGAAAATATCTGAAGACACGGTGGAGAAAGACAAAGAACAGTAGAGGAAAAGAAGAGATGAACGGGTAAATAAAAAAACAGGTGAGACAGAAATAAGTAGAAAAATAAGAAATAAAAACAGAAAGAAAAGAACAGAAATAAAAAAACACAGGAGAAGATTTGAATAAACGGAGAGTAAAATAAAAACTAAAAAGACTGAAGAAAAGAACAGGTTTCTGACAAACAACAAAGGATGGAAGGAAAATATGAAAGCAGTCATGAAGAGAGAAAAAAGAGGAAACAAAAGATGCATGAAGAGAAGAAGAGAAAATAAAGGAGAAGAAGAGGAGGATAAAATAAAGGAGAGGAGGAGGAGGCTGGGAGAGATGCAGGTTTTAAATGAGCCGAACATGTTTCCATCAGTTTGTCCTTCATCAGATAAAGACAGAAGAAGAAAACAGCAGAATGAGACGCGTGGCTCCGTGGAGACGTACTGACACCTAGTGGCCACCGGCAGCACTGCTGACAGGAACATGAATCTGAGCTGGAACGACACTTATAAAGCTAAAGTCATGTTTAATGATATGATCGACATTAGAGCCGCTTCTCCTCAGATCAGGAGGATCCTCTGGAACCTGCTCTGATCCTCATTAATTTCTGCTGAAACCACTTCACTGCTCAGAGGAGAACAAAGACTTTAAAGCTCCTCATGAAGGAGATGATGGAGGTGAAGGAGGAGGAACAGAGGAGAAGAAGATGAAAGCAGCAGCTTTGTTAACATCTTCACAGAAGAAGCTAAACGGAGAAACGACGGACGTTTCTGCTGCAGATCAACTCTTTACCGAGAAGAACACGAATAAACACCTCAGAGGCAACAAGACACCCTCAGATTCTCTCATTAATCTGTTCCTGCAGATAGAAAATATAAAATCAGACATCAGACAGTCGAGTTTAATTCAAGACGCAACTTTACAGGTACTTAAAGCTTAACATCTACCTGTGAGACACCTGCTGATAGAGATCCTCCTCATGCCTCTGTTCTACTGGCCTCCAGTGAAATATCACTCAGATATTAAAGGATCAATACAGTTTATTATTATAGATCATTATTATCATTATAGATCATTATTATAGGATCAATAACCTGCTGCGTCTGTATAGTCAGACTAACTCTGATCTTCCTCCTCTGTTACACAGATTCAGCCTTTATTTTGGAAATCCTTTAATGATATATTCCTGAAAATGTCATGGTTCTATCTGCTGGACTGATGAAGTTATGAAAAAGTCCATTAAAAATGATAAATCTGGACCCTCCTCAATGGACTTCAAGGACCTGGAGGTCTTGTTAAAATCAGTCGTTATTCAGATTTTATTTCAGATGTAGTGACTGTGGTCCAGAACGTTCCAGCTTCTTATATATTTTTATCTTTTAATTATGTTTTTACGCTTCTGTACAGCGCCTTGGTCGACTCTGGTTGTTTTAAAAGTGCTTTATAAATAAATTTGATTTGAATTTGATTTGATTCTTATTGTTGGTGTTTCTTTAGCTCCTGCTCCAGTCGGTAATATCTGATGTATTTCTACTCAGCAGTGAGTTGTCGTAGCTCTGCAAGCTGAGCTGTTCCACAGAGAGAAGCTCTGAACATCCTGAGGTCAGAGCGGAGACTTGAATATTGGATCCAATCCAGCTACAAAGAACCAACCAGAACCAGAGCGCTGAGATTTACATAAAGCTGAACTCATTCTAAGCACACCTGGAACATCGTCTGAATAACAAGTGGAGCTGTGATCTGCTAATATTTTATACACTCTGTGTTGTTTTCATTCACTGAGAGCTACATGGAAACTAAAGTAGGGGAGAAACAAGTAGAGAAGACCCGATGGAAACCAGTCCATCTGCTAAAGGCTCTGAGTGGCCAATCACAGCGTCCGATATTAGCCTGAGTAAAGTCCATGTTTATCATGTTAGTCTGAGTTTCCAGTGACTCCTAGAACTCTGATGGAATCATGGAAACACATGAATATTTATCACAATAAACAATCCTGTGTTTTGGTTCCTTCATAGACTTTTTAAAATCTGCTGGATCATAAATAAACAAACAGAAATGTTAAGATTTGGTTAAATTTGTCCGTTTAAACATCAGTTCAGTTCTTCTGGTTTCAATCTTCTGGTTTAACTTCAACTCCTCTGGACTCTATACCTACCGCTAAGCATGGAGGTGGCGGTATCATTGTACTATCGGTTTACCTAACTCAACTAACCAACTTTAAATCACATCTAAAACCAGAAGAACCAAGACTGAAACCAAACATAAACCAGTCCCAAGAAAGTCCAGTACCAGTCCAACATCCAGTCTGAAACCAGTCCAAAAGCTCTTCTAGAAAGCCCCAGAGCATAATACTGCCACCTCCATGCCTGATGGTAGGTTTGGTGTTCTTGGGGTTGAAGGTCTCCCCTTCAGTTTTTGTTCCATCTGATCTCAGGACTTTCCTCCAGAACCTTTTCTTTGTCCATGTGATGAGTGGAGCTTTAAGATTCTGCTTCTACAGGAAGAACTTCCTTCTTCATGGATCCTCTAGAACCCTGTGGACACTGACAGCTGTGTTCCAGCAGCTTCTCATTCATCCAGACCTGCTTTCTGATGGTACTGGTGACTCTTGACCATTCTGACCAATGCTCTCTCAGCAACAGGTGGTAGTTTGAGGTTTCTTCCTGATGGTGGCAGCAACACACCTGGACCATGAACTTTATACTGACAAACAGATGATTCTGGATCTGAAGCTGCTTTCAAAAGCCTCCAAGTAACTTTCTGACCAGAATAATTAGATGTATTTCCATCCACCTTGGACGATTCTGGAGTCAGTCTGGACAATATTAGCATCACTTTGGGTAGTTTTTGAATCATTCTAGATGTTTTCAGTCACTTTTGAATAGTTTGGCATAAATTTGGACAAATTCTGAGTCAACTTTAACTGTTTTTGTGTCAATTTGGGAAAGTTTTTAAAAATGTTAAACATATTTTAGTCAATTTGGACAATTGTTGAGTCACTGTAGACATCTCCATCAGTCAGTTTGGACCATTTTTGAGTTAATTTTGACAGTTTCAGTAAATTTGGACCATTTTTGCATCATCTCAGGCAACTTTTCAATATTTTTAGACAGATTTCCAGTCACTTTGGACTATTTTTGAGTCAATTTGGGGAATTGTAGTGTCGATTTGTGCAGTTTTTGAATCATTGAAATGTTTTCAGTCAGCTTGGAAAGGTTTGGAGTAAATTTGGACTCATTTTGAGTCGACTTTAACAGTTTTTGCACCAGTTGGAGCAGATTTTAAATATTTAGAACATGTTTTTAGTCACCTTGGACAATTGTTGAATGAATTAAGTCCATGCTGACATCTCTTCAGTCAGTTTAGGCTGTTCTTGAGTCAATTTTGACAATTTGTGCATCAACTTAGATCTTTGCTGAGCTCCTCAGACTTTCCCCCTGTAGAGTTTGAGTCTAATGAGTGGATCTAATGGTTGTATTTAAACTGGATCAGAGGAGTCAGCAGCTGTAGTCGACTGGAATCACTCAGTTAATAGGTCATGAAGCTAAGAAAATCTGATCAACTCAATACATCAACAAAACTGATTATGCAAGTTCCTGTTTGTATAATTATTATCCATATTTCCAGAAAACCTTTTAATAAATCTATTAAAGAACCAAAATTCATGATTGTTTTAGTGACAAAGATTCAAGTTTCAATGACTGATCAGAGTTAAAGGAGTAACTAGAAACTACAGACTGATGATAAACATGGACATTATGGAGGATGAAACTTTAGTTCAGCTGATACCTGAGAGTGTGTGTGTGTGTGTGTGTGTGTGTGTGTGTAGGTCTACAGTGTGTGTTAGTGTGTGTGTTAGCATGTGTTTCAGTGTGTTTTAGCGTGTTTGTTGGAAACGCTGACTGATTGAGCTGCAGTATGTTAATTAGAATCATGACCCTTCAGAAAATAAAAACACATCGATATGATTCCGTCCATCTCAGCTTCGCTCGGAGGATGACAGATGAAATCAAAAGTATTGATGAGAGCAGAGGAGGAGGATGGATGGAGAAGGATGGAGGAGAGAAAAGATTCAAGAAGACGGAGGTAAAACCAGAGAAAACAGCTGAATGAAAGAAAAGACGAAGAAAAAGAAAGAAGGAAACAGGACAGACGACGGTTGTAAAGGAAAATAAGAACAGCAGAAAATAGAAGGAAAAGCAGATAAAATAATTTAAAACAGGAGCAGAAGAGAGGAAATGAAAGAAAGAAAGAAAGAAAGAAAGAAAGAAAGAGAAACAAGAGAAACTGATGAAGAGAACATGAACATGAGGAGGAGGTGAACAACAGAAGAAGATGACTCTGTACTGGTGCTACTGGCGGCGTTGCTGGAAACGGACCGGCATGCACTGGGCTGCTTCCAGCTGCTTTGATGTGAACCAGTGGAGCTCCAGAAGGACTGGAGGTCTTCTGGGAGCCTGAACTGATCTGATCTCAGCTTCAGCAGGTAATTACTGCAGCTGACGGCTTCTGAAGGACGACGCTGATGGATTCAGACTGAAACTCTCAACAGACATTCAGCTCCAGATGAATACGTTACAGCAGCAGCTCTGATTCCATCAAACACGACATGGAGCCTGAAGAGCTGCTGCTGCTGCCCTCAACTTCCATCTTCAGATCAGCAGCAGGTTCTACGCTGAAGGTTCTACTGCTAGTCTCAACAACTTCCATCTTCAGATCAGCAGCAGGTTCTACGCTAAAGGTTCTACTGCTAGTCTCAACAACTTCCATCTTCAGATCAGCAGCAGGTTCTACGCTGAAGGTTCTACTGCTAGTCTCAACAACTTCCATCTTCAGATCAGCAGCAGGTTCTACGCTGAAGGTTCTACTGCTAGTCTCAACAAATTCCATCTTCAGATCAGCAGCAGGTTCTACGCTGAAGGTTCTACTGCTAGTCTCAACAACTTCCATCTTCAGATAAGCAGCAGGTTCTACGCTGAAGGTTCTACTGCTAGTCTCAACAAATTCCATCTTCAGATCAGCAGGTTCTACGCTGAAGGTTCTACTTCTAGTCTCAACAAATTCCATCTTCAGATCAGCAGGTTTTACGCTGAAGGTTCTACTTCTAGTCTCAACAACTTCCATCTTCAGATCAGCAGCAGATTCTACGCTGAAGGTTCTACTGCTAGTCTCGACAACTTCCATCTTCAGATCAGCAGGTTCTACGCTGAAGGTTCTACTGCTAGTCTTAACAAATTCCATCTTCAGATCAGCAGGTTCTACGCTGAAGGTTCTACTGCTAGTCTCAACAACTTCCATCTTCAGATCAGCAGCAGGTTCTACGCTGAAGGTTCTACTGCTAGTATCAACAACTTCCATCTTCAGATCAGCAGCAGGTTCTACGCTGAAGGTTCTACTGCTAGTCTCAACAACTTCCATCTTCAGATCAGCAGCAGGGTCTACGCTGAAGGTTCTACTGCTAGTCTCAACAACTTCCATCTTCAGATCAGCAGCAGGTTCTACGCTGAAGGTTCTACTGCTAGTCTCGACAACTTCCATCTTCAGATCAGCAGCAGGTTCTACGCTGAAGGTTCTACTGCTAGTCTCGACAAATTCCATCTTCAGATCAGCAGCAGGTTCTACGCTGAAGGTTCTACTGCTAGTCTCGACAACTTCCATCTTCAGATCAGCAGCAGGTTCTACGCTGAAGGTTCTACTGCTAGTCTCGACAACTTCCATCTTCAGATCAGCAGCAGGTTCTACGCTGAAGGTTCTACTGCTAGTCTCGACAACTTCCATCTTCAGATCAGCAGCAGGGTCTACGCTGAAGGTTCTACTGCTAGTCTCGACAACTTCCATCTTCAGATCAGCAGCAGGTTCTACGCTGAAGGTTCTACTGCTAGTCTCGACAACTTCCATCTTCAGATCAGCAGCAGGTTCTACGCTGAAGGTTCTACTGCTAGTCTCAACAAATTCCATCTTCAGATCAGCAGCAGGTTCTACGCTGAAGGTTCTACTGCTAGTCTCGACAGCTTCCATCTTCAGATCAGCAGCAGGTTCTGCGCTGAAGGTTCTACTGCTAGTCTCGACAGCTTCCATCTTCAGATCAACAGCAGGTTCTACGCTGAAGGTTCTACTGCTAGTCTCGACAGCTTCCATCTTCAGATCAGCAGCAGGTTCTACGCTGAAGGTTCTACTGCTAGTCTCGACAACTTCCATCTTCAGATCAGCAGCAGGTTCTACGCTGAAGGTTCTACTGCTAGTCTCGACAACTTCCATCTTCAGATCAGCAGCAGGTTCTACGCTGAAGGTTCTACTGCTAGTCTCGACAACTTCCATCTTCAGATCAGCAGCAGGTTCTACGCTGAAGGTTCTACTGCTAGTCTCAACAACTTCCATCTTCAGATCAGCAGCAGGTTCTACGCTGAAGGTTCTACTGCTAGTCTCAACAAATGCCATCTTCAGATCAGCAGCAGGTTCTACGCTGAAGGTTCTACTGCTAGTCTCAACAACTTCCATCTTCAGATCAGCAGCAAGTTCTACGCTGAAGGTTCTACTGCTAGTCTCAACAACTTCCATCTTCAGATCAGCAGCAGGTTCTACGCTGAAGATTCTACTGCTAGTCTCAACAACTTCCATCTTCAGATCAGCAGCAGGTTCTACGCTGAAGGTTCTACTGCTAGTCTCAACAACTTCCATCTTCAGATCAGCAGCAGGTTCTAGCTGAAGGTTCTACTGCTAGTTTCAACAAATTCCATCTTCAGATCACCAGCAGGTTCTACGCTGAAGGTTCTACTGCTAGTCTCAACAACTTCCATCTTCAGATCAGCAGCAGGTTCTACGCTGAAGGTTCTACTGCTAGTCTCAACAACTTCCATCTTCAGATCAGCAGCAAGTTCTACGCTGAAGGTTCTACTGCTAGTCTCAACAACTTCCATCTTCAGATCAGCAGCAGGTTCTACGCTGAAGGTTCGACTGCTAGTCTTAACAAATTCCATCTTCAGATCAGCAGGTTCTACGCTGAAGGTTCTACTGCTAGTCTCAACAACTTCCATCTTCAGATCAGCAGCAGGTTCTACACTGAAGGTTCTACTGCTAGTCTCGACAACTTCCATCTTCAGATCAGCAGGTTCTACGCTGAAGGTTCTACTGCTAGTCTCAACAACTTCCATCTTCAGATCAGCAGCAGGTTCTACGCTGAAGGTTCTACTGCTAGTCTCAACAACTTCTATCTTCTCCAGGGGAACACAGGAATAATCAGAGAACAGCACCGTCTACACTGAAGGTTCTACTGCCTTAAACATGTGATCTACCTACGGGTGATCTACACGTGATCTACATGTGATCTACATGTAACTTACGGGAGATTTACATGCGATAAAACTACAGTCTATTCAGCAGAGTTGGTATTCTGATTTGTTTGAGCATGAAAATTAAAGTAGCAATACTTGACATGAAAATACACATCAGACCAATCGTGCGTACCTCCTTATGTCTACATTTGTACTTGTGAATAAGCTGAAAATGTAATTTGTTGTTGGTGCAACAAAGTTGGAAAACTACACAGGGTTTCCCAGAATACACAGCAGGGGCAAGTCCTCATTCTTTCTCTTCCTTGGCCGATAACTCAGCTATGACCCCCTGTAGCTCAGCAGGTTAAGTGGACGACTCATAAACAGGGGCTATACGTGGTGGTCATGGATTCCAATCCAGCTAATGGCCCTTTGCTGCAGGTCCTTCCCCCATTCTTCTCCCCACTGTCCTGCCTCTCAACAAAACCAGAAAAAGGCCAAAAAAGTAACTAAAAAAAATAAAAAATCTTGGGGTTGCTTAGCTTTTGGTAGTTCTGTGAATCACACTATTCAGCTAATAAACAAGTTTACACAGGCCAAATTAAAATTAAGAATTAATAGTAGTGACTATTCACAGAACAAAGTAAATGGAACTGGTAGAACAATGAAATATGACTCAGGACAATGAACTAGCAAAACGTTGAGACAATTCAAAAATTTTACTGCAAAAGGTTGCCTTGAAATTTTAAGTTTTCTCAATTATTCCTTTTTTTACAGTGTACATGTGATCTACATGTGATCTACATTTGATATTCATGTGATCTACATATGATCTACATGTGAGCAGAAGAAGACAAAAACAAAACCTGTCATTTCCAACTACTAAGAAGTGTTGTTGAATAATCCCTAGTTTTTACAGGCAGTTTATTTTTATGCTAATATCTGTATTAAAGGGACTTTATCGTGTTAAAGATTTTTTCTCTAATTTTACTTCGCTTTCGAATAGATTCACAGCATAGTTATGATATTCTTCAGAAACTTTTACTTTACTTGATGTTTTGGTACTTTTTTTTAGCCTATTTACATTTTTAAATTAATGTTGAGATTATTAAACATGTTCTTCATGGAATAAACTTGAAAATACATTTTGTGAAACTGGTCCGAATCCACGTATTTCCTGATAAACCGACTCCGTCCAGACATGCTAGCTGTTAGCGGTAAGCTAATGGTTAGCTGCAGGCCTTAGGAGCTGCTGCTGCTTTAATGAACCAACAGTCTGTGGAGGAACTTCTCAGCAGCTGCTGAAGACCAGAACCAAAGCTGAAATGATGAATTCTCTGCAGACGTCCACAAACATTCTGGGGGGATGGAGGTGAGCAGCTAATTTAAACAGCAGCTGAAGTTATTATAGCGAAGACGTGAAGGAGTCACTGCTGGGACGAAATGACACAACTGGAGGGAAGGAAGTGGATCACAAATTCATTAAAAGCACTTTAATAGAAAACATGGAGCCTCAACAGCTGATTTCTGACGACGGAACGGACTGAAGCTGCTGAGTTCATTTAGTTCAGGTTTATATTACTAGAAATCTGGAGAGAGAAGAAAGAAAAAGAAAGAAAGAAAAGATTTCCTTATGTTTAATTACATTGCTGGCACTCCCTAATGTTCTTCAAACGTTTCCTGAATGTTCTCCTGTGGTTCATGTTGAACTGTGTTTCACATTTTAAAGCTTCACATCAGAGACTGTGAACAGAAAAAATTCAACAGAACTCAATTTTCACAATAAGAATTTTTCTGGTTTTGAGGGGTTTTTTGTTTTGTTTTTGTGGCAACAGCTGACTTTGTTTCCATTTTCTTCGACTGTTTATTACAGTGAACATAAACCACAGGGTTAGAGTGAACTCTACTAACCCTACTATCCTAAATCCTACTAACAATATTAACCCTACTAACAGCACTAACCCTACTAACAGAACTAACCCTACCAACAGTACTGACTCTCCTGACAGTACTAATACCAACCCTAATGACAATACTGACCCCACCAACAGCACTAACCCTACTAACAGTACGAAGAATACCAACCCTACTAACAGCACTGACCCCACCAACAGCACTAACCCTCCTAACAGTACTAAGAATACCAACCCTACTAACAGCACTAACCCTATTAACAATACTAACCCTACTAACAGCACTAACCCTACCAACAGCACTAACCCTCCTAACAGTACTAAGAATACCAACCCTACTAACAGCACTAACCCTATTAACAATACTAACCCTACTAACAGCACTAACCCTACTAACAGCACTAATCCTACTAACAGTACTAACGATACTAACAGTACTAACCCTACTAACAGTACTAACAATACTAACAGTACTAACCTTACTAACCCTAACAGCACTAACCCTACTAACAGCACTAACCCTACTAACAGCACTAACCCCACTAACCCTACTAAAATACTAACCCAACTAACAGCACTAACTCTACTAACAGTACTAACCCTACTAATCCTACTAATAGCACTAATCCTACTAACAGTACTAACAATACTAATCCTACGAACAGTACTAACCCTACTAACAGCACTAACCCTACTAACAGCACTAACCCTACTAACAGTACTAACAATAGTAACCCTACTAACAGTACTAACCCTACTAACAGCACTAACCCTACTGACAGTACTAACCCTACTAACAGCACTAACCCTACTAACAGTACTAACCCTACTAATCCTACTAACAGCACTAACTCTACTAACAGCACTAACCCTACTAAACCTACTAACGGCACTAACCCTACTAACAGCACTAACCCTACTAACAGCACTAACCCTACTAACAGCACTAATCCTACTAACAGTACTAACAATACTAACAATACTAACCCTACTAACAGCACTAACCCTACTAACAGCACTAACCCTACTAACAGCACTAATCCTACTAACAGTACTAACAATATTAACAATACTAACCCTACTAACAGCACTAAACCTACTAACAGCACTAAACCTACTAACAGCACTAACCCTACTAACAGCACTAACCCTACTAACAATACTAACCCTACTAACAGCACTAATCCTACTAAAAGTACGAACAATACTAACAGTACTATCCATACTAACCTTACTAACAGCACTAACCCTACTAACAGCACTAACCCTAACAGTACTAACCCTAACCCTACTAACAACACTAACCCTACTAACAGCACTAACCCTGCTAACAGCACTAACCCTACTATCCTAAACCCTAGTAACAGTACTAACCCTACCAACAGCACTAACCCTACTAACAGTACTAACCCTACTAACAGCACTAACCCTACTAACAGTACTAACCCTACTAACCCTACTAACAGTACTAACCCTACTAACAGCACTAACCCTACTAATAGTACTAACCCTAACAGCACTAACCCTACTAACAGTACTAACCCTACTAACCCTACTAACAGCACTAACTCTACTAACAGCACTAACCCTACTAACCCTACTAACAGCACTAACTCTACTAACAGCACTAATAATAATAATAAATTTCATTTATTAAGCGCTTTTCCAAAAACTCAAAGACGCTGTACATAAAATACAATAAGATAAAACAAAACTGTTAATTAAAATCAGTAGGTAGTAAAACAAGTTCAAGATAAAATACAGAATCACTTAAGGAAAGCAGATCTAAAAAGGTGAGTCTTTAAAAGGGATTTAAATGTGGTGAGGTTGGTGCAGTCACGGAGGGCATGGCGGAGTGAGTTCCAGAGTGTGGGGGCGGCGATGGCGAAGGCTCTGTCCCCTCAATGTCGCCGGCTGGTCCTGTGCGGGATGGAAAGGAGGTTTGTGTGGGAGGAACGGAGATTCCTGGGGGGGTGTAGGGGAGGAGCAAATCGGTAAGGTAAGAGGGGGCAAGATTATGGATGGACTTGAAGGTGAGGAGAAGCAGTTTGTACTGGATGTGGTGTGAAATGGGGAGCCAATGGAGGTTCTGCAGGACGGGGGTGATATGGTCGTGAGAACAGGTTCGGGTGAGGAGTCGGGCAGCAGAGTTTTGAATGAGTTGAAGTTTATTGAGAACTTTGGAGGTGGAGCCGAAGAGAATGCTATTGCAGTAGTCAAGGCGGGAAGTGACGAAGGCATGAATGAGGGTTTCAGCGGCTGAGAAGGAGAGGAAGGGGCGGAGACGGGCGATGTTGCGGAGATGGAAATAGGCAGTTTTGGTGATCTGATTAATGTGGGGTTCAAAAGTGAGGTTGCTGTCAAATATCACACCGAGGTTGCGGATGTGAGCAGAAGGAGATAGGGTGGTGTTATCAATGGTAATGGGGGAGTGGGGAAATGGTGTGAGTGATTTAGGTCCAATAAAGATGAGATCAGTCTTGTCGCAGTTTAGCAGGAGAAAATTTTTCCTCATCCAGGATTTAATGTCGGCCAGGCAGCTGGAGAGAGAGGGGAGGGTGGTGGTGGCGGTGGTGTTGGTGGAGATGTAGAGTTGGATATCGTCGGCGTAACAATGGAAGTGTAGGTTGTGGCGGCGGATGATGTTGCCGAGGGGGAGGAGGTACAGGATAAAGAGGAGGGGGCCAAGGACTGATCCTTGAGGGACACCATGGGACAGGGGGGCGGTGGCGGATGTGCAGTTGTTGACCTTGATGAATTGTTGTCGATTTGTGAGATATGATGTGAACCAGGTGAGGGCGGTGCCGGTGATGTTAATGGAGGATTGAAGGCGGGACAGGAGGATGGAGTGATTGATTGTGTCAAATGCTGCAGAGAGGTCGAGAAGAATGAGGATGGTGACTTGTCCGGAGTCTGAGGAGAGGAGGAGATCGTTGGTGACCTTGAGGAGAGCGGTTTCAGTGCTGTGATGAGAGCGGAATCCGGATTGAAAGGTTTCATACAGGTTGTTGGAGGTGAGATGAGTTTTCAACTGGGCAGCGACGACACGTTCTAATGTTTTGGATAAGAAGGGGAGGTTGGAGATGGGCCGGAAG
>NC_072785.1:32643112-32657083 GCF_022539595.1 Amphiprion ocellaris | reverse complement strand
TAATAGTATTTTATGAATATATTCCTAATATTTTGCTGGGTAAATTAATAATATTTTATGAATATATTCCTAATATTTTGCAGGTAAATTAATAATATTTTATGAATATATTCCTAATATTTTGCGGGTAAATTAATAATATTTTATGAATATATTCCTAATATTTTGCAGGGTAAATTAATAATATTTTATGAATATATTCCTAATATTTTGCAGGGTAAATTAATAATATTTTATGAATATATTCCTAATATTTTGCGGGTAAATTAATAATATTTTATGAATATATTCCTAATATTTTGCGGGTAAATTAATAATATTTTATGAATATATTCCTAATATTTTGCGGGTAAATTAATAATATTTTATGAATATATTCCTAATATTTTGCGGGTAAATTAATAATATTTTATGAATATATTCCTAATATTTTGCGGGTAAATTAATAATATTTTATGAATATATTCCTAATATTTTGCGGGTAAATTAATAATATTTTATGAATATATTCCTAATATTTTGCGGGTAAATTAATAATATTTTATGAATATATTCCTAATATTTTGCGGGTAAATTAATAATATTTTATGAATATATTCCTAATATTTTGCAGGTAAATTAATAATATTTTATGAATATATTCCAATATTTTGCGGGTAAATTAATAATATTTTATGAATATATTCCTAATATTTTGCGGGTAAATTAATAATATTTTATGAATATATTCCTAGTATTTTGTGGGTAAATCAATAATATTTTATGAATATATTCCTAATATTTTGTGGGTAAATTAATAATATTTTGTGAATATATTCCTAATATTTTGCGGGTAAATTAATAATATTTTATGAATATATTCCTAATATTTTGCGGGTAAATTAATAATATTTTATGAATATATTCCTAATATTTTGCGGGTAAATTAATAATATTTTATGAATATATTCCAATATTTTGCTGGTAAATTAATAATATTTTATGAATATATTCCTAATATTTTGCGGGTAAATTAATAATATTTTATGAATATATTCCTAATATTTTGTGGGTAAATTAATAATATTTTATGAATATATTCCTAATATTTTGTGGGTAAATTAATAATATTTTATGAATATATTCCTAATATTTTGCGGGTAAATTAATAATATTTTATGAATATATTCCTAATATTTTGCAGGTAAATTAATAATATTTCATGAATATATTCTTAATATTTTGCGGGTAAATTAATCATATTTTATGAATATATTCCTAATATTTTGCGGGTAAATTAATAATATTTTATGAATATATTCTTAATATTTTGCGGGTAAATTAATAATATTTTATGAATATATTCCTAATATTTTGCGGGTCAATTAATAATGTTTTATGAATATATTCCTAATATTTTGTGGGTAAATTAATAATATTTTATGAATATATTCTTAATATTTTGCGGGTAAATTAATAATATTTTATGAATATATTCCTAATATTTTGCGGGTCAATTAATAATGTTTTATGAATATATTCCTAATATTTTGTGGGTTAGGGTCATTCTATTTTCAGAATACATTTTGAGACAACATTTTGTTGACATTCTAAATAATATTTCATATAATGGTCTCAGTGAACTGACAGCTGACTGAGTGTTGGTTGTTCTGAATAAATATGTGGTACTACTTCTGGGTGGAGCTGAGGAACGTTTTAATGAGATCTCTGAGGGTCTTCAGGAGAATGTTGAGCCTCCAGCTTCATGCTGTTGGATTAAAGTCTTCTTCTGTGTGTTTGCTCACATGATCTTCTGGTCCTGTGAGGACAGAAACACTGAACCAGTCTTTGTTGGTGAGAAGATTTTAAAAATGAGAACAGATTCAGCTTCACGTGATTCTGGTTCCTGATGTAGACTGATGTTCATGAGGAGGTTCAACCTTCAGGCTCTGATTCTGAAAAGAAAGATGGTCCCTCTGAGACGGAGCTGCTTTATCCTGTTTAGTGTCTCTTTGTGGTTGTTTTGTGTCTATTTGTGGTCATTTTTTGTCTTTTTGTGGTTGTTTTGTGTCTTCTTGTGGTTATTTTGGGTCTCTATATGATAGCTTTGTGTCTCTTTGTGGTTGTTTTATATGTCTTTATGGTCGTTTTGTGTCTTTACTCTGTTATATTTGATCTAGATCTACTCTTTGTGTAATTGTGAGTCTGCTCCTCTACTGAACTTCTTTTGGTCTTCATCATAGTTTTTCCTGTTTACTGGATCTTGCCTGCGTTACCCACAGTGCACCTGGACCAGCAGCAGTTGGGTGTGTTGTGGTTTAATGATGTCAGCTGGTGGAGGTGCAGATGAACTCTATTGTTAGTGTTCACCTCCACCCTGCTCTCATCATCTCTTTTATTTTCATTCCTTCAGCTGCCATCATCCATGTAGGAGTGTTGGGTTAGGGTGGTCCTCCTGCTCTTCCTCCTGCTCTTCCTCCTGCTCTTCCTCCTGCTCTTCCTCCTCCTCTTTATCCTCCTCCATCAGTGTAGTTTTACCTCTCACCTTTTCTGTCAGTATTAACATCCAGACTTTAGGTTACAGATTCATTGCTTTTTTTCTTTGTCCTCATGAATTATTCTTCAATTTTCTTTTTGTCAAAGATTGTCATTTTGTGTCTCTTTGTGGCTGTTTTGTATCTCTTTGAGGTTGTTTTGTGTGTCTTTGTGGTAGTTTTGTGTATATATATATATATATATATATATATATATATATATATATATATATATATATATATATATATATATATAGCATGTTTTTTGTGTCTCTATAGTTGTTTTGTGTCTATTTTTGCTTGTTGTGTGTCTCTTTCTAGTAATTGTTTCTGACTCTTAGTGGTCTTGAGTTCCTTTTAAACCTCATGAATTCTATTTCTCGTTATAATATAAAAATCTTTTTAAGGTTATTATATTTCCTGGTGGTTTCATGTATCAGTTAAGCTCCAGACAGACGAGGAATCTGAGCTGACGGAGTGTAAAAGTTGTGAACCAGCTGGAATCAAACTGGAGACTTTCTGCTTGGAGACATTAGCCCCTGAACCGCTCCATCATCGTTATTTTCCTCGACGTGAACAAACACCAGATGTGGTTTTTTCATTCTTGAAGCGCAGCTCCTGTCCTGACGTCTGGATTTATGGAGTCCTGAGACGGAGAGTCGCTGCCCTCTGCCATGTGAACCTGTAGACGTCCGGCTGGGAGCTGTGATTGAGGAAGCCGTTGTTTAAACAGCAGTGTTGTTGAACGGAGCTCAGGCGGCGGGGGACGTTCCATTTCTAGGAAGTGTCAGCTGGGAGGTGAAAACAAGAGGAGGTGGGGGGTCCATCAGCTGAGCCTCATCACCGTCCAGTCCTTTTAGAGTCTTCTGACAGGTCAGATGTCCTACAGTTGGTGTTGGAAGAATTTATAACCGGTTAAATGATTGTTTTGTGGAGAAAACACGAGACTGAATTTATAATTAACAGAGTTTTGACACTGTAAACCTCTAAACCCTTTATAAGACATGTTTTCTTGTTCACCAAACTGACACATTTATCAGCCAGAAACTGTACAAACAGGAAAGATTTTCAACTTTCTGATAGTTTTCAACATATCAACATTAATTTGCCTTAAAAATATCTTGAATTCATGATATTTAACTAAAACTCCTTTTTCTATACATTTAATTTTTTTTGCATAAATAAACACTTTGCTTCACCCAGATTCTGTGAAAAATAAAAAAATTCTGAGCTTACTGCTGCAGCCAAGAAGCCATGAATGACTCGTCTACGACCAACAGTCATGTAACTAAAATTCACAGAGTTTTCTGCTGAACTGCAGGCAGTGTTTCCACAGAGCCGAGAGGAAACCTGAGACTCAATATTAGGAACAAAACTGTCTAAAATCACTGGAAATTTGTAATTTTGAACACATTTTCAGTCATTGTTGGCATATTTAAAGTAATTTTATCTAGTTTTCAACTTATTTTGGACATTTCTCGAGGCAATTTAGACAATTTTATGTTAGTCTGGACAAGTTTCAAGTCATTATGGACAAATTCAGACTGAGAGGAAAAACAAAGCTACTAAAACAGTGAACAGAGGAGCAGGTCGTTGGAGATCCATCCATCATGGTGGAACATCTACTACTGATGGTGGAACATCTTTCTACTGATGGTGGAACATCTTTCTAAATAATAATGATAAAATAATAAAAATGATGGTGGAACATCTTCTACTGATGATGGTGGAACATCTTTCTACTGATTATGGTGGAACATCTTCTACTGATGATGGTGGAACATCTTTCTACTGCTGATGGTGGGACATCTTTCTACTGCTGATGGTGGGACATCTTTCTAGATGATGGTGGAACATCTTTCTACTGCTGATGGTGGGACATCTTTCTACTGATGATGGTGAAACATCTTTCTACTGATGATGGTGGAACATCTTTCTACTGATGATGGTGGAACATCTTTCTAGATGATGGTGGAACATCTTTCTACTGATGATGGTGGAACATCTTCTACTGATGATGGTGGAACATCTTTCTAGATAATGGTGGAACATCTTTCTACTGATGATGGTGGAACATCTTTCTACTGATGATGGTGGAACATCTTCTACTGATGATGGTGGAACATCTTTCTAGATAATGGTGGAACATCTTCTACTAATGATGGTGGAAGATCTTTCTACTGATGATGGTGGAACATCTTTCTAGATAATGGTGGAACATCTTTCTACTGATGATGGTGGAACATCTTTCTACTGATGATGGTGGAACATCTTTCTACTGATGATGGTGGAACATCTTCTACTGATGATGGTGGAACATCTTTCTAGATAATTGTGGAACATCTTCTACTAATGATGGGGGAACATCTTTCTACTGATGATGGTGGAACATCTTCTACTGATGATGGTGGAACATCTTTCTAGATAATGGTGGAACATCTTTCTACTGATGATGGTGGAACATCTTTCTACTGATGATGGTGGAACATCTTTCTAGATAATGGTGGAACATCTTTCTACTGATGATGGTGGAACATCTTTCTACTGATGATGGTGGAACATCTTTCTAGATGATGGTGGAACATCTTTCTACTGATGATGGTGGAACATCTTTCTAGATGATGGTGGAACATCTTTCTGCTGATGATGATTTAGTTTCTAATCGTCCTGCAGGTCCACGCCTACATCATCAGCTACCTGAAGAAGGAGATGCCGTCTCTGTTCGGCCGGGAGAAGAAGAAGGAGGAGCTGATCATGAGGCTTCCAGAGATCTACACCTTCCTGCAGAGAGAACATCACATCAGCCCTGGAGACTTCCCCAACGTCACCAAGATGCAGGTATGAACGCTGCTGCTGGATTAATGAGGACCTGCAGGGGGCGCTGCTGCGACCAGAGGAAACCTAAAACCCTCTGAGTTTCCCTGTTTAGTTAAACTACGTAAAATATACACTAAAATCACAGAAAAGTATTTATTATGACTATAAAAAAGGAAAATCTTTAATAGTAAGAAATTTTTTTTTTTACATTTTATCGCAAAATTACTTCTTTAAACTGTATTTAAATCAGCAGAACATTTTACCGTAGAATTAGTAAGTAAATAAAATGTATTTATATGGCACCTATTACCTATACAACATCACAAAGTGCTTTACAACAATAATACTTTTACTGAAAAATGTTTTACTGTTTTCAAATCAGCAAGAAACAATATTTTACTCTTATTTGCAATTTTTTGAAAGAAAAGTTATTTATTTTATTAATCTATTATTTTTGTGCTGTTATATATTTCTGTATATTAAGGACTGAAAAATAGTAAAAAAATTTTGCAATTTTTTACCAGATTTTCTGTTTTGTTAAACTACAGATAATATCTAATATATAATAATATTCAGTAAAATCATAGAAAATAAATTATTGACAAGTCGACTATAAAAAAAGATGGAAAAACAGTAAATAATGTCAACTATAAAAATTTGTATTTCTACAAATAATTGTTGTTATATTATGTAAAATTTTTGTTTTACTTTATTTAAAAGTGTTTTTTTCAAATATTTGCGTCAGTTTTCACAAATTACAGTTTTCCAACATTTTTAACATATTTTTTGGTGCCAGATATTTATGCTTCTTTTTTATTTTATTGATGCATTGTTTTTATAATGTTCATTTTTACACTCTGATGATTTTATCTCTTATCTTTAATGTCTGACTCACATTAATGTTAGTAAATCGGTTTAAACTGATCAAAACAAACTCAACCTGTCATCGCTGTAGAACTTCCTTCAAAATCTTCATATTATGAAGTTTTATTGATTTTCACAGCAATCCAGTGATAGTTGTAACTTAATCAGGAGCTGCTGACAGATCATTCAGCTGCTTTTAATTCAGCATAAAGTAAATAAAAACCGTCTAAAGAGAAAATCAGACACCAGCTGAGGTCAGAGAACTCTAGAAAGCAGCTGAGGAGACGTCAGAACCTTCAGCTGCAGAAAAGTTTCATCATCAGAGAAACAAAAACATCCAGAAAACAGAATCAGGAACAGAACGACCCCAAAGAACAGCTGGTCGGTGTGTGTGTCTGTTACTGTGTGTCTGTTAGTGTCTGTTATTGTGTGTCTGTTAGTGTGTGTCTGTTAGTGTCTGTTACTGTGTGTCTGTTAGTCTGTTAGTGTGTGTCTGTTAGTGTCTGTTAGTGTGTGTCTGTTAGTGTGTGTCTGTTACTGTGTGTCTGTTAGTGTCTGTTATTGTGTGTCTGTTACTGTGTGTCTGTTAGTGTCTGTTACTGTGTGTCTGTTAGTGTCTGTTAGTGTGTGTCTGTTAGTGTGTGTCTGTTACTGTGTGTCTGTTAGTGTCTGTTAGTGTGTGTCTGTTAGTGTGTGTCATTTAGTGTGTGTCTGTTAGTGTGTGTCTGTTAGTGTCTGTTAGTGTGTGTCTGTTAGTGTGTGTCTGTTAGTGTCTGTTACTGTGTGTCTGTTAGTGTCTGTTAGTGTGTGTCTGTTAGTGTGTGTCTGTTAGTGTCTGTTAGTGTGTGTCTGTTAGTGTCTGTTAGTGTGTGTCTGTTAGTGTGTTAGTGTGTGTGTGTGTGTGTGTGTGTGTTAGTGTCTGTTAGTGTCTGTTAGTGTGTGTCTGTTAGTGTGTTAGTGTGTGTGTGTGTGTTAGTGTCTGTTAGTGTGTGTTAGTGTTTGTTAGTGTCTGTTAGTGTGAATGTGTGTGTTAATGTGTGTGCTAGTATGTGTTAGTGTGTGTGTTTTAGTGTCTGTTCGTGTCTGTTAGTCTGTGTTAGTGTGTGTTAATGTGTGTTAGTGTTTTTTAGTGTGTGTGTTAGTGTGTGTTAATGTGTGTTAGTGTTTTTTAGTGTGTGTGTTTATGTGTGTTAGTGTTTTTTAGTGTGTGTGTTAGTGTGTGTGTGTGTGTGTGTGTGTGTTAGTGTGTGTTAATGTGTGTTAATGTGTGTCAGTGTTTTTTAGTGTGTGTGTGTTAATGTGTGTTAGTGGTTGTTAGTGTGTGTGTTAGTGTGTGTGTGTTAGTGTGTTAATGTGTGTTAATGTGTTAGTGTTTGTTAGTGTGAGTTAGTGTGTGTGTGTTAATGTGTGTCAATGTGTGTTAGTGTTTGTTAGTGTGTGTTGTGTGTTTTAGTGTGTGTTAATGTGTGTTAGTGTTTTTTAGTGTGTGTGTTAGTGTGTGTGTGTGTGTGTTAGTGTGTGTGTATTAGTGTGTTAATGTTTGTTAATGTGTGTTAGTGTTTTTTAGTGTGTGTGATAGTGTGTGTGTTAGTGTGTGTGTTAGTGTGTGTGTTAATGTGTGTTAGTGTTTTTTAGTGTGTTAGTGTGTGTGTGTTTGTGTGTGTGTGTTAATGTGTGTTAGTGTTTTTTAGTGTGTGTGTGTGTGTGTTAATGTGTGTTAGTGTTTGTTAGTGTGTGTGTTAGTGTGTTTTAGTGTGTGTTAATGTGTGTTAATGTGTGTTAGTGTTTTTTAATGTGTGTGTTAGTGTGTGTGTGTGTGTGTTAGTGTGTGTGTGTGTTAGTGTGTTAATGTGTGTTAATGTGTGTTAGTGTTTTTTAGTGTGTTAGTGTGTGTGTTTGTGTGTGTTAATGTGTGTTAGTGTTTTTTAGTGTGTGTGTGTGTTAATGTGTGTTAGTGTTTGTTAGTGTGTGTTAGTGTGTGTGTGTGTTAGTGTGTTAATGTGTGTTAATGTGTTAGTGTTTGTTAGTGTGTGTTAGTGTGTGTGTGTGTGTTAATGTGTGTTAGTGTTTGTTAGTGTGTGTTGTGTGTTTTAGTGTGTGTTAATGTGTGTTAATGTGTGTTAGTGTTTTTTAGTGTGTGTTAGTGTGTGTGTGTGTTAGTGTGTGTGTGTGTTAGTGTGTTAATGTGTGTTAATGTGGTTAGTGTTTTTTAGTGTGTTAGTGTGTGTGTGTGTGTTAGTGTGTTAATGTGTGTTAATGTGTTAGTGTTTGTTAGTGTGTGTTAGTGTGTGTGTGTGTTAATGTGTGTCAATGTGTGTCAGTGTGTGTCAGTGTGTGTTAGTGTGTGTTAGTGTGTGTGTTCCCTGGATCCTCTGGTATTTACTGGATGTTTTCGGTCGTAGAACTCGTCTGGATGTTTCCATCTCTCTGGTGAAATCTGTGTTTTCACTTCGTCCTGATAAAGACGTCAGAATGTCGTCGTGTTATTTTCTGTCCTGCTTCGTTCGGTGACGTGATTCTGACATTTTACTGTCTGAAAACTCTCCTCTGTTCTCGTCCTCTGAGAGCTCGTGTGGACTTTAAATGGATTAGCTGATTTCTGGCCGTGAGATGAACTTTAGTGTTCGCATGATTTATAGAAAACTGGTTTGATTCAACCACATTCATCAAAGTTTGCAGCATTCAGAGCTCGATTTGCTTCAGCTGCCTGTTTAAAGTTTAAGATATTTAATTTATTACAATATATGACAAAGAAAATCAGTCATTAAACCAACAAATATTCAGGATTTTAGCTTTTATATCATCAATTAATCTGCTAAAGTATCAAAAAACTGTCTACAAAGTGCATCAGAATAAAATGATATCTTTAAACACAAAGAAGAGCAGCAAGTTTGGTCTAAAACCTGAGATATTTAATTAATTTGTTTAATAAATGACAAATTAAATCAGTTCAACTCATCTGTTTTGTCTAAAATGTGAGAAAATATGGATCGGAGTTTCCTTAAATGTCTTGTTTAGTCCAAAGAGCTTCAGTTTTTTAGTCGTGAACCTGAAAATAGTCACACAGAATTTAGACTGTTACTGAAATCATTCATCAAAATAGGTGGTTATTAATTCACTGGTTGATGATTAATTGATTAATCGATGCAGCTGGAGTTATGAAGAACGAATAAACTGTTACTGTTCGAAGAAATTAACCAAAAACAGGATTATGAAGAGAAACAAGTAAATTATTGAAAGTATGAGAGTAAAAAATTTCAGAATAAAATGTGTTAAATATGTAAAAATGTACTTTTATGTTTATAGATTTAAAAACTGAACAGAAGTTGAGTGTAATTTGATGTTAAACACTTAAAAATGATGCTGCAGTGACTGTCAGGGTTTTAATTCATCAGGAAATAGAATCTTAAATTTAAAAAGTGACTTTATTAGAACATAGTTTCAAGAACATTTTAGCCTGAAACACAACTGAAAGATTCACTGACAAAGTGTGGCAGTTAACACAGACACACACTAACAGACACACACACTAACAGACAGACACTAACAGACACACACACTAACAGACACGCACACACTAACACACACACAAACACGCACTAACAGACACACACACTAACAGACACACACTGACACACACACACACACACACTAACACACACACAAACACACACTAACGGACACACACTAACACACACACAAACACACACTAACAGACACACACTAACAGACACACACTAACACACACAAACACACACTAACTACTACATGCTGCAGCACTATTATTATTATTATTATTATTATTATTATTATTATTATTATTATTATTGTTATTATTATTATTATTATTATTATTATTATTATTATTATTATTATTAATAATAATAATCTTCTCTTCCTGCAGGACATGCTGCAGCACTATTATTATTATTATTATTATTATTATTATTATTATTATTATTATTATTATTATTATTATTATTATTATTATTATTATTATTAATAATAATAATAATAATCTTCTCTTCCTGCAGGACATGCTGCAGCACTATTATTATTATTATTATTATTATTATTATTATTATTATTATTATTATTATTATTAATAATAATAATAATCTTCTCTTCCTGCAGGACATGCTGCAGCACTACGACTTCAGCAAGTTTCCGTCCCTGAAGATGAAGCTGATCGAGTCGGTGGATAAGATGTTGGCCACTAAGATCGCCGTCCTGATGGCGATGATCCGGGATGAGGAGTCCAAGCAGCCGCCCGCCATGGTGTCCGGCGGCGCCTTCGAGGGCTCCCACGATGGGCCCTTCGGCCAGGGCTACGGCGAGGGCATCAGCGCCGGCGCCGACGCCGAGGACTGGATCGTGAGCCGCGACAAGCACCGCTACGACGAGATCTTCTTCACGCTGATGCCCGTCAACGGGAAGATCACCGGCGTCAACGCCAAGAAGGAGATGATGAACTCGCGGCTGCCCAACACCGTCCTGGGGAAGATCTGGAAGCTGGCCGACTGCGACCACGACGGCATGCTGGACGACGAGGAGTTCGCTCTGGCTCAGCACCTCATCAAGATCAAGCTGGAGGGATACGAGCTGCCGGCCGAGCTGCCCCACCACCTGGTGCCCCCCGCCCACCGCAAGAACCCCACCGCCGACGCCCTGTACAACCACAGCGAGGACTAGCGGGGCGACAGGGACGGGAAACAGCCATGACCGGACGGACGGACGGACGGACGGACGGACAGACAGCTGGCTGCAGGAGGTCAAACGTTCAACACCAAAACCACCAACAAACCAACAAACATCGCCGAGACTTCACCTGTCGAACATTTCAGCTGAATTAAAGAAGAAAAGCAGCAAAACTTCTGGCTTCCGGTCGCCACGTTTCACTGATTCTGCTTCATTTAGTATAAAACAGAAAAATCCTCATATTTAACCTCCTTCACAAACTTCCTGCCTTAACTTTCCTTCAAACAACCACAACATAAACCTCCTCTTAGATTTAAATGTCCAGCATCTCTCCACTGTTTCTGTTCCATTAATTAGCTTTAGTTTGTCCAAAACACTGACACTTTGCTCTGCATCGCTTCATTTTTCTTAAATTTCTGTTGAAAATCCCTAAAATTTGCATCAACTTCTGCTGGCTGCCACTAAAGGAGTTTTAATTTGCAGCAATTTGAATCTAAAACCAACAAACATTCAGGATTTTAACTTTTGTATCATCAATTATTCTGCTAAAGAACCACAAAACTGTCTACAAAGTGCATCATAAAGAAATGATATTATCTTTAAACACAATAAATACAAAGAAAAGCAGCAACTCTGGTTTAAATTTTAAGATATTTAATTGGTTTAATAAACAACAAATTAAATCAATTAAGCTCATCTGTTTGGTCTAAAATGTGAGAAAATGTGGATCAGCGTTTCCTCAAAAGTCTCATTTAGTCCAAAAATCTTCAGTTTTTTAGTCATAAACCAGAAACTATTCACACAGAATTTACACTGTTACTGAAATTGATTATCAGAATAGATGCCAATTAGTTTATTGGTTGATGATTAATCAATTAATCGATGCAGCTGGAGTTATGATAAACTAAAGGAATAAACTGTTACTGTAGGAAGAAACGAACCAAAGAGCCTCTTAAACCGTCAGAAACAGGATTATGAAGATAAACAAGTGGAAAAAGCAGAATTTTCCTTTAAATTGTCCTCAGATTTCCATCCTTTGTTTCCACAGCTGTGCCTTTTCATTTCAGAGTCTCTCAGGACCAAACCAAAGGATTTGATTTCAGCATTTGACTCGTGTCGTCACATTTCAGGGCTTTAATGCTGCAGCGCCTTCGGTTCTATGACGGGACGGATCCGTCCTCGAGGACTCAGCTTCACTCCAGTGCCTTTAACACGCAAAAACCCAAATATATACGAAGCAGAAACTGTTTCTGTCCTTTTCATATCTGACCAGGTCTCCTAGAAATTACATTCACACGTTTCTGGAATGTGGTGGATCCTTTAAGTTCATTTAAGCAAAATTAAGCCTTGAGTCATTCTTAAAATGCTGTAGAATCAAACATCTGTGGTTCCACAGTCAATAAATAAACATTTAAATGATAGAAAATGTAATTCTGGAGGACAAAGAAGTTGCATTTCAGGGTTTTTCCTGCTCAGAATGAGGCGTTCAGGGTGATGTTTAACAGAAATCTGCATTTTCTTGTTGTTTCTGATCATTTTATCAACAAAAATGTCTATTATGCTTCAGTAAATGAGTGTAAAGTTTAATATAATGTTAATCTGTGGCCTTAAAAACCTGTAGATGAAGCAGGAGGAGCTCGGGGTGGATGGAGGGCGAACACAAGTTCCCATCTGAGGCAGGAAAAGTTCAGAAAATCAGCTGGAAATAAAGTTTCTGCAGGAATATAAAGTATCCAACCTCCCATCGACAGACAGATCTACTTTGCTTCTCTGGTTCTGCAGTTATTTTTATGTTAAATCCATAGTCAGATGGTAAAATGTCTAAAAACTCAGAGTGCCGTCACAGTTTTCTGCTGTTAAAAAAAATTTTTAGATTCTGCTCTGAGCTTTATCTGCCTTTTTTCAAAGTCTTAGAACGTCTTAAATTAGATTTTTTCAATGTAAAATCAAAAAATGTTTCATTTGTGGCTGCAAAAAGCTCCCATGTAAGGTTTCTGTTTTTTATTATATTAAAATCTTGTTTCCTATAATTTAAATAAACATCTTGACTATTATGTTACAACAAATTTAAATGTGATTTTTGCTTTTTGTTTGTTCTTTAGAGATTTATAAATAGAACCTTTTTGATGACCGAAACATAACTTCTGTTCTGCTGTTTATGTACCAAACATTTCCTCTTTATTTTCATATAAATTGTACTCCAGCTGCACTGTGGTTTCCTTCCTTGCTCTTTGTGAGTAAATGTAATTTCTAGGAGCTCCATGAGGGAACATTTGTCCATCAAGTCCAGATTTACTGTAAGAAAAGGAAGCAGCAGCCGGTTGGTGGTTGAAAACAAGCTTCTCTCAGTCCGACTGTACATTTCATGAAAAGCTCAAATACAGCCTTCATTTATCTGAATGTAAAAGTTTTTATTTTTTGATCTGTTTTGTATTCTTGTTGTTCAGATGTGAAGCAGCTCATCCTGTTAGCGGAGCTGCAAGCTAATAAAGGTTATTCAATCCCCAACGTACCAGTAGTTTGATTCCAGTTTGTGTTTCCATCTCAGCAGACGAAGAATCACAATAATCTGAACCCCGATACTAAATAAAAAAGTCACGTTTAAACTGCATGAACATCACCAGACAGCCTGGAATATTCTGGAGAAGACCCCAAATATCACAACCGAGCTCTAAGACAGTAATAAGTAGGGAGACAACGTGAGTTGATAGTTAGGACTGGGCGATAAATCGATTTTATCCATTAATTCGACTTTGTACTTAATGTCGATTTGTTTTAATGAAAATCGATTTTCTCATCAACATCCGTCACCAACGCCTTCCCGCTGGGCTCCCGTAGTTCAGAGTGCTCCCCCCTCCCCCCCGCGCTTGATACACAAACAACATGGCGGCGAGCGGCGCAGATCTAAAGGTACGTGTCCACTAGATGCTATTTTCCCGCACGGCAACACACCACATCTGAAAATCACACGGACGGCAGGCGGTCACTAGTGGACCACAACATGGTCACATGACAGCACTGACCAACAGCAGGACGCTACGTGGTCACATGACCGAGCTTTCAGCTGGACAGTCCTGCA